>NW_008680970.1:0-36176 GCF_000695815.1 Acanthisitta chloris | reverse complement strand
GAGGTGGCCGCTGCCCCTTTGCCCTCACGCCTTGCCGGGCAGGGCAGCGGTGTTCCCGCGGTGCTCCCTGACAGCCACCGGCACCAAGGGGGCAGCTGCTGCATCTGGCCCTGACAGGCAGGTGAGCGGGGGGGAGGGGGACCCAGCCGCTCCCCGGGTCACTGACCTGCGGAGAGGTGTCCACTGCCCTACAGCAGCTGAGAGCTAGCGTGGGTGAGACAAGGTAATGCTCCTTGAGGTCGATCCTGGGCAGATCCTGAGCTGGGTCTTGGCTGATGTCAAGCATTTGTCCTGATGTTACTTCAGGTGTCTACATCGTGGGTGTTAATTGGCCTGCTAGGGAGAGGATGATGCTTTCATGGAGGCTGACACTATATATGGAGACGCAGGCACGCTGTGCTTTGCCATACTGCGAGTGGAAATCACCAGTGTCTGTTTCTCTTGAGGGCCTACATCCTGCATACAGCCAGTAACAGTTCAAAAAGCTTGGTGGGATTGCCCATCACCACCAGTCTAGGAAAGTCAAGTTTTGATGAGCCTTGAAAATTACTGATCTGGCAAACCGTTGTGACACCTTTTGGGCCACTAGCGCATATGTAGACATTGTTTTGCTGTGTGAGGTATAGGCTTGGTGAGTGTAGCTGCCAGTGCGTGACTGCTTTTAATGTCCCTTGAAGCTCCATACTGAAGATCCATGGAAAATTATTAGTGCTTTCGTATACAGGACTGACCTGGTAGTCTCTAGTTTGTGAGGTTGGTGAGAATTGGCTGTATTCAATCAGTTTAAACATACCAGAGTCAGGCTCTTGCTTTGCATGCTGCTTTGGGATTGACTTTCAGCACTTAATATCCTTAATACTTGTTTTCATTATGAGTTACTGTTAAATCACCTAGAGGAGTAATTGCTTGCAAACGGAGTCTGGAGATTTTTCTTAATTATAGTTAAATTTATTTCAATCTACCTCAGTTTTTAAACACACAGTTATATAGCTCAAGATCTTCAGCCACGGTTAATAAGAGCCTCATTTTTTGGATGGTCATCTGGATGTATCTGGAAGAAAGCTCATTTACAGGGCACACGAAAACTGACTCTTCATAGAAATTGAAAGACAGGATTCAAGGTTACCTTTCAGGATCCTCTGTAAAATGCAAAAGTTTTATGATCCCTTCCTTGTGCGAGAAGTAAGTTAATAAAAAGGCAATCCAATGGAACCTCATGAGAGTGCGTACTAACCTACATAGGTGCTTTCATTCTGTTTGAAACATACAGGTTTGAACCTCAGTAGGCCTAAGGACAGCCTTGAGTGCAGGCAAAGTGATGCCTCTTCATGTATGTTCCTTTACATAGTGCAAGTTTCCTTACAGAAGCCCTTTGATGACTCATTGCTTGTTCAGACAGCAGTAACTTGCTCCATATGAACAAGTCATCTGAGACTGCAGATTGTGGAGCAAGTGTCAAGTCTAAGAGGCTCACATTTATACAGTAGATGTCCCTCTGCGAGGCTAAGCTGTGATCCACACACATGGAAGAAAAGCAGTCTGCGGAAGTTTCTTGCATCTGCCTATATTTCTGCAATTGGTTTTATTTTGTGCTGTGGAAGACTATTTTCTATGCTGACAATTGTGTTCCAGATTTGGTTTTCAGAAGTACTAAAAGCAATTTCACTTATGTTTACTTACGGACTCTGTATGCTGATTTGACCCAGTAAGATACAGAGCAGTAGCCTATTGTGTCCTGCCATGGCAAAGCTTACAAAGCAATGCAGAAAACACCCTTAAGTCTTTGGGAACACGTGGGATAACATTCTCTCATATGATGTCATGTGTTTGTTCAGGTGGTCTGCAGTTAGAAAAATAATACGAGAAAAAGGAAAAAATTTTAGATAGAATGTAATAGAAAAACTGTAATGGTCTGACAAAACTAAACATTCTCTTTTGGGGTAGAATTGGAGAGTTCAGGGTAAATGGATTCAGTTGTGCATCCACAGGGTTCAAGAGCAAAACTTCTATTAATTTTGATGTGCTCTAAATCGGGTGTTGTTCTCTTAACAAAGCAGTACTTACTTGGACTTCTTTACTTGCTTGTCCAGAGACACTGACCCTGGTAATAACAATAGTCCTGCTGCATACATGCTTACTACTGATTCTACAGTTTGTGTTGTTTCACCCATGCACTGTCACTGATCTTGAAAAAAATTAACTGTTTCTTTGCTTTGGATACTGCTCCTTGTGTGCAATTCAAATAATAGGTATGAAATATAAACTTTACTGATGAAATTGAGTAAGTACCTACTGCCCCTTGGTTGTGAATATCATAGTAGCTTCCCAAAATTCACTTTGGGCCCTTGTGTGCTTACGTGATGTTTATCATTGTTCCTCATTCTGTTAATGAGATCCAGTGCAAGCCATGGAAAGATACCATCATGCCACTAAACTGAAAACAACCCCTTTCTCTGGGGTCTATGCCATCTTATTTAATCAGTGTTGGTGAAGCTTTCAGAACAGTGGTGTGTGCACTCGAGACATAAGAGTGTAGTTATCTAAGAGCAATGGTTTCTCACAGAATTTTTTTTCTGAGGTTTGGAAGAATCTTCAAAATGAGTGAGTAGAAGAGATAAGAGCCTCTTATCTCTCTGACCTACCTTTGTGTGTGTGCAATGAAGAGCAGCTTAAAGCACAGTCAAGAGCAACTGTATTGTCTGTACAACAAGTGTAGTGGGAGTTGTTTGGCTGAGCAGCATGGGCATCCTGCCCTGGGGTGTGCAGAAGTCACAGGAAACCTGAGCGTCCCAGAGTAGCAGGAAGCCTTCTAAGGCTAGAGGCTGCAGTGAAGCACATATGAAAGCAGAGTTCAGCCCTATGACACAGGACAAAGAAAGAGCAAGTTGTTTATTTAAAAGATTGTAATTAACAACCTTAAAAATCTTTGTCTGTAGTATGATATATTGTATACTGTATTTTGCCTGTGGCTGAAGATAAAGTTATTTAGTTAATTATGTTGTTTCAGTGCCATGGGCAAAGTCATTGTTTAGGTAAATGCATGTGCTATTCATGTAAGTGATTTGTTTGCCCTTGGAGTGTTCTGATCATTACATATCTTTCAAGAAATTAAATGACAAATTACTGTTTTAATAGCATAAAAGGTAAGACCTAATTGTTTAGCAGATACTAGACTGATATTCTGAGTAAATCATAATCCATGTGAACTTAATGTGTTACAAAAGACTTTAAATTAGATATCATGCTTTTCTTCTATTACATGTGCCATAAAATCATAGAATTGTTTAGGTTGGAAGGGACTTTAAAGATCATCTAGTCTAAGCCCCTGATATGGACATGGACACCTTCCACTAGACCAGGTTGCTCAAAGCCCCATCCAGCCTGGCCTGGAACAGTTCCAAGGATGGGACATCCACAACTTCTTTGGGCAACCTGTTCCAGTGCCTCAACACCCTCACAGTAAAGAATTTCTTCCTTGTGTCCAATCTAAAGCAACCCTTTCCTGGTTTAAAGCCATTGTCCCTTGTCCTGTCTCTGCAGGCCCTGCTAAAAAGTCTGCCCCCATCTTTCTTAAAAACCCCCTTTAAGTACTGAAAGGCCACAATAAAGGCTCCCTGGAGCCTTCTCTTCTGCAGGCTGAACAACCCCAACTCTCTCAACCTGTCTTTGTAAGAGAGGTGCTCCATCCCTCTGATCATTTTCATGGCCCTCCCCTGGACTTCTTCTAGCAGATCTTCCTGTGCAGAGAGTCACAGAGCTGAATGCAGGACTGCAGGTGGAGTCTCAGAAGACTAGGGTAGAGTCGAGGGCCTCTCAACCCGCTAGCCATGCTTCTTGTTATGTAGCCCTGGATGCTTGGTGTCTTTACAGTCTGACTCAAGGTGAAAAAAGGGGCTGTCATCCTTGGTTTGCTTTTGCCCTGTAAATTAATCTGTAATATAACCAAAATTTATGGCAGTGCATTTGGGGTGAAATTGAGCTCTCTGCAGAGGGAAGACGAAGGGCACACACATCACTAGGATGTGCTCCTGAGAGTTAATTCAGGTTGCAGAGGAGATAGTAATAGTTTGACTATTGATTTCAACGGGGACAGGATTTCACTCTGTTGGCTGAAGCAAGACATACAAATATGCACTGGTCTCCACTACCTAAACTTTTTCAGTAAGAAAACTAGTCACTCAGCTAACCTCCTACATTATTATTTCTGAGTCTTCCAGTTCTCCTGTAATGTTTTTCAAGCAAACCAGCGTGATTCCACAAAGGACACCCTTAGAAAGTTAATTAAAATAAATCTATGTGCCACATTTGTACTGGGCGTAAGGTCATCACAAAGTCCTTTAGGAGCAATATTCAGCTGCCCCACACAAAGAAAGCCCACACGAGCACCCACAAGAGAGGAATATCATTTCCCTTTCTATAACTCATCCATGGACAGACTTCATATAAAACCAGCACATTCTCTGTTTAGAGGCCGGTGTATGTTGACCTCGAGGATAATAGGGAAAGTTTTTGAGCCATTTTTCTCTGACCCAGTGAATGGATCTGTATATAGGTGTAATTGGTTTTCTGGCTCTCAGGCCTGATGAAGTGCCTACAGAAGGCAGCAAAGGCTAAAGGAAACCTCTTCCATAGCAACGTTCTTGTTGAGGTAACAGTGTGTGCAGTTGGTGGTCCCAAGGGAACTTTGGTTTGCTCTGGTTTTGTTTGGAAATCACTGCTTTAAAGATAGCTATTAAATTTTGCATTGAAGTATGAATGCCAGTGTGTTTGAAATTCAGTCAGAATGGTGACGTGACCCCATCACACCCTAATTAAACATTAGTAGGTAAGGCTCTACATTACCAAGTTCTAGTCCGGCTGTAGTCTGTGTTAGTGTTCAGCAGTTGTTTTTAGTTACAGTGTTTCAGTATCTCCTGTCAAGGCATGTCACTCTGGAGTGGTGTGGACCTAGATAAAGAGGGATAAGCCCTTTAAAATACCACATTCCCATTGTCATTTCCTTTCCAAAATGCACAGAATGTGGAGTATTAGAGTGCAACATTCATTGCCAGTTTGAAGTGTGTTTGTTTGATGTTTCATGTGTTTTTCATCCTTTATTCTCCCCATTTTTACCATGGTACTAGGACACACAAACCACAGCCACAAGTAGGATGCTGCTGGATCACAGCAATGTGTTCTGTCCTGTGTGACTGGCTGCAGTGCCACTGGCAGCAGGTGACAGCTTTTTGCACTGACGCGTCTCGTGGTATTTGCTGAACTTCCAAGACTGCTCAACAATCCAGGACATTAAGAGATACTTGGCTTTCATGATGTGCTGCTTAGTCTGTTTGTATTGCTTAATGTTTTTAGTGAGTTTAAATACTCCAGTTCAGTGTTGTGCTGGGTTCAGAAGCAACATTATTCACAATGCCTGCAGGAAGATCTCTGTGTAAGGGACCAGAGAGGTGGGCCCCAAAGGAGAACAAGTTGCTGGTTTTGTTATGTGTTATCTTTACAATATTGAAATATTTTGGTTTCCAAACTGATGCGGTCAATTACAAGCATTGCTAAATTATATCCCTCTTGTACAGTGCCTTGTGCTGTCTATTCACAGTGAATTATTCGTTCCATATTGCAATCATCTTTGCTTTTCTGTCAGAAGCTGCTAAATATCTATACTTTATTAATATAAAGCAAAGCAATCATCCAGTTGATTTTTATGCTTTAGTCAAAAGCCAAGCTTTGGTATTGATTTTCTTGCTAGGTTTATAAAATAGTGCCTACAAAATGCAAAAAAAAAAAAAAAGGTTGCTCAAAAATACTGTATTTCTATGTCTCTTGGCAGTTGTGTAGCTCAGCCCTCTATAATCCTTCTGCTAGAAAATTTTCACGAGGAAGTAATGGAAGGAGACAGTAAGTCAGATGACTGAAGGGCCAATTCAAGTTTTCATGTTTTATTTTCTGATTTGTAATCATTTGCACAGCAATACTTACTTCACTGTGTAATATGGTATATGTATGAGCTCAATGTCTTTTTTGCTTTTCACCCTATGGTATGTTTGAAATAGTATATGTTGTGGATTTCTGCATTGTGAGATGGAGTTTTATTTTGTGTTTCTGGTCAACTTTTCTAATTTGTGTTTCTGTTCCAAGTTGTGGGCAGGATATTTACATACAATTACTTAGGTGATTTATCTCATATATGGCTTTTGATCTTGTTTTCCATTTTTTCTCTTTAACTGCACTTAAAGCCGTATATAGTAAGAAAGCAAAGATGACATTTTCCAAGTGGACTATTGTTAGAGCAAAGAGTACAGGGCCAGATTGTTTTGTGTACCTGATGACACCAGTGCAGAAATTGTTTCTGAGGTGGTACTAGCAGAGTAAAGAGAATTTAAGGAGTGTCTCAGTACCACTTAAGTACTTTGTAAGCACTTACTTTTAAAAAGGACTTTTTTAAAAAGCACCCACAGGCTGGCTGCGGTTGGGCTGCTGGTTGTTCAGGCTGCTGATGGAATGTTTCCCAAAGGGCAAGGACAGTTTACACACATACAAACATGAGGTGTGCACAAGATACATGAGCTAGGTCTCCGAGTTTTGATCATTTAAAGGCTTACAGTTACACAGGTGAATGGTAAACAGAAAAGTATTCTTGATCAAATGCATGAGCCATACATGTGTAGTCACTCCACTGCAGCTCCTAGTGACTACAGATATTTTCCTGTCATAAATTCCATTTCTCAAGCTTCATCAGCACACATACATGTATTTTAATATAGTCTTTAATGATCATGGTTACACTGTTAACCCCTTCATTTTCTCAAGTGTCATGTGTGTGAAGAGGCCCAAAATGGGGATGAGTTTTAGCTTACTACATGCTTTCATGCTTTCAACAATTTGAACAGATGATCAAAAACATTTTTGTTCAAAAGCTACTTAATTTATTCACCTTTGTCAAGAGGAAACCTTGTGAATAAAGAAGAGTGAGGTTGAGACTGTTTGTCAAAGCTACCCTGAAGTTTTGAGGCTAAACTAAACAGAAATTATGCATCCATGGTCTAGAGGAAATCTCAGCTTGTGTGGTTTCTTAGAGCTGTAAAACTCTTCAAGAAGGATCTGCATCATCACTGCGTTCCTTGTGTTCTGTCGGCATTAAAAATGACTGCAGTGAGCACCTTAAGTAGGTATACACATTTAATTACAAAAGCTGAGTAATTTTGCAATAGAATGACAGATTCTTGTAGAGGTTCCCATTGTTTCATGTGGTACAGGATTTATTCTAAGAAAAACAGTGAAATGAGTGCAGGTATTTACATCATTGGGGATTTTGTCCCAGCATGTATTGTACTCTTGCATTTGAACTGGGAAATGCAGCAGTTCATTATGATAGCAAGGGTTGGGGATTTGTTTGCTTGTCTTTAGTGGCACTGTGCCTGTCATGCAAATTCAAAGTTACTAGAGCAGTGCTGCCGCAGGTGCTGAAATTCGTGGGGTTTGCTGCTTAGAGCTCAGTGACTATTTCTGGAGCATTTTAGTTATGTACTGAAGTCATTACTTCGCATTTTGAGGTTGCGGTACCTTATCTTTTGTGGGATCCATGGTAGGGAGGGTACCATATCTTTTCTGGGATCAGGAGGTAGGGAGACTTCCACATCAAGACTGGCAGAGCCCCTGGGAGCCTTGGGAGGCCAGTTCTCCCGGTTCTGTTGTGATAAATAAAAACAGTTTTGATACTTTAAACAACACAATTTCTCTACACGTAGAGGAACTAGTTTTCCAAAAAGCAGTGGACTGGCCTTCTCTGTCTTCTAAATGCTATGTTATTAACATAGCATTATTACCTAATGAGCTACGTAGTGAGTCTTTTTCTTCTTTTCCAATATTAAGTTTTCCAGGTGCTGTGCTTATGCCAAGGGCCATATTTTTAGTTTCTAGCCATTAAATAACAATAGTGCAGCAGAACAAACCTGCTGTTTCCTGTTGCTTCATGTGGTTGTATTTTGCACTTCACCCTTGATTTAAGAAGCCACTATTGTCTATGTATAATCAGTTTCACTGGATTTTCATAATTCATTTCACTTTGGCATTTGTTCTTGGAGTTTACTTTAGGTATTACTCTAATCACATTATCATAGTGTCTGGGGGCTTGCATAATTGGTTTGGGGTTCTGTCTCTAGAGCAGAATTTTTGAATTGCCAAAAACTACATTTTTGATCTTTGGAAAATGTTAAAACATTGATTTTCACTCATTACTACTTCTCCTATGCAGAAGATCTGTACCTCAGCAAAATTCCACTCACCTCCTCATGTAAGTGCTAAATTTAGAAGTAAATGTGTTTCAGATCTCTTTTGTAGGACTGTCTGCATGGCTGAATTTCATTAATTACACTTTGATGAATACATTCCTTTAAATTCAGGTCTAACCTTCCCTCAAACAACATTATAATACAGAAACACATCTCTATGTACAAACACAAGCATTGTAGTTTCCTTCCAGGTGTTGTCTGTGTTCTCACAGAACTCTCTTGAGCACAGGAAGCAATGCTGCTAGTGAAGTTCAGCAGTACAGTCACTATAAAAAAAGTTCCCTTTCCAGTTACCACCATACTGCATGGCCATCACATTGTGGGCAGTAGCTCATTATTGAGGAAACATTCCTTTATAGGAGCAGCCTAAGGGATTTCATTTAGATGTTTCTGCACCTTCAGCATAACAGTTGCTATTTCTGGAAAAACCTTCTCCAACAGACTTCAAGGTATCAGCCAAGTAGGAGTAGGTATCTTTTGCTCCTGACTAACCTGGGCAGGTGTTACAAGTCTTTAAGCCTCAGATTGCTGGTGAGGGAACTTCAGCATACCAGCTACTTTTAGAAGAGCCTGTGTTTGTTACAAACAGGCAATACAGTTCTGTAAATTCACATATACACTAGAAAACTGCACTGCTAATTTGTTGATTCTGCTGATCCGAAGTGTATGGAGTTAAAGCAGCAGTCCTGCAAGGAAGAAAAAGACCCAAATAGGAAATACAGGGACACCTGCTGCGGTGCTTGGATTGTAGTTACCCCTGTGGGTGACCCATTGCCTATCAGTCTTTGAAACTGCTTATCTACATTTCACTCATTGTGACTAATCCCTGTAGAGTATAGGCCAGTAAAACTTAATAGCAACAGTGGTTTCCTATCTCATTTCTTTAGGGACTTTCTTTTCAAGATTTTTTTCTCAAACAGGACAGTGGTTTCAGAGCTTGGGCAAAAAAGGCTGTACATGACCTTGCTGATCATGGAGAAATTTGTACCTTAGGAAGATTTCATGGGCATGGAACTTGTATTCACATTTGGAAAGAATATTCCATAAGAAAGGTAAAGGTGTTGTCTTTTTGTTTTGATAAAAGTAATGATTCTTAATAATTAGCTTGCTGAGTTAAGGCTTAGTTTGATGAATGTTTTCTTTTCTTATTCATATGAGTAAAGTCAGTGAGTTAAATAGGGACTGTATGACTACAATTGATACACAAAAGTAATTTCAGGGATCCATCCCTATGCTGTACTCATTTCTAAGCTTGAAATACCCTTTAAATAAAGTGGTTGAAACATACCTGTTAAATGAAGGGAGTTTTTTCTTTTGCTATCAACTAGTCTGGGTATTAGCCAGCAGTTGTTAAAATCACATTCAAAGTAGAGAGTTAGATTACCCTTGTGGTCTGTATGACTGAGATGGAACACCTGTTTATTGTTGTACTTCCTTAGACTACATTTTCAACCTCAGTAACATGAATGTTTTTTATTCATTTTTTCCAGAAAGAAGAGGATCCAGGACGTTTCTTCTTTCCTGTTTAAAAAGTGCTGAAAAAGTACTAAATAAATTATTTTTGTTTCTCAAAATAAACAGTTTGCTACCTGCTTTCTCGTGCCATCCTTTTAGTACCCAAGATGAATGAGGCGTGTATGTCAGGTTGCTTACATGTGTGTGACACAAAGTAAGGACAGCAGTATGATGAGAAATGCCCTTGTCAAGTACTGGCATTTATTGCCCAATTCAGGGAGTTTCCCATTTGTTTTGTTTTGAATGAAACTTGTGCCCTGGCAAGTGATGGCAACCTCAGAGATTCTACTTAAACATTGAATTTATCCTTCGAGACAAGTGGAGAGGGCTGTACAAGGAGTGCTTCAGAGGTCTTGACTGAATTGCCAGCTTTTCTTCATAGGCAGGTGAGGCACAGGTATGAGGATGATTTAGCAACCCTTTTCAAGAGGGCAGAAAGCCAGTTGCTAGGAAGCACTAGGCCAGGGTGAGTCTGTAGTGTATTTAACTCAGTAAGTACACTTACCAATGCACTTACCTGATACTTAGCTTGGGTCTGCAGCATGAGGGTTTAGGCACTTGCCCAGGTGCTGGAAGATCCAAGCCTGTTCAGCAGCACCCAAGCACCAGTTCTGCTGCCTACACCCAGTGTAGGGGACATGCTGGTCAGGCTGAATGTTTACTTTTAGATCCTTGAAGAATTTTTTGCGTGAGGCATACTAGCCTTTGCCTTGGTGTAGCAAGCACAACAATTTTCATCCTTTTTTCATTTTTGAATTATATTTTCTGAAAACTATTTCTTTTTTCTGTTTGCTGTTAGAAAATTGTATTATTGCTTCAGCATTACTGAGTTACTGCACTAGAATGCTGAAATCATGCAATTCACTTGGAAGATTAATGAGATGTGATTGCTTTTTCCAGAGTAAATTCTAAAAGCTGGAAGTCACATGAGACATACACAATACAGTATTACAGTTTATATTTTGCTTCGGGGAAATATACTTTATTTCACGGGGAATGCAGTAGGTGTGGAAAGTCATTTGCCCTGTTACACAGGGACATATACTGTTTATTGCTAATATCTTCTTTCCTTACTTTGTAGTGCCTTCCAAAGCACTGTGAATGTGTTTTCCGTATTTATTTAAATAACTTTTGCTTATAATAATGTGCAAATGTCACTTAGGTCTTTTTAGGAGCAGGTTTTAATTTTTCACAATGTTGAATGCTAAGAGATTGGCATTGTTATCTTTTCCCAGCAAGACTTGTAAAAACTTAACTTTGCGGAGATAATGGAGAATGACACATATCCACAACTTCACTGTATCTTCTTGATGGTGTTGATCCTGTGTTTGCAAGGTATTTCTTGTTACCATAAACCAGGTCACACTTTTTGAAAGGTATTTCTTGTTATAGATAGGCAAATACACACACACACACACACACACACACACACACAAAGTTTCCCTGAACTGTGCTGCTGACATCTCTTCCTTTGATTGAGATGCAACACTGAGGCCTGAGCTCTAGCCACTTGTGTATCAGTGATAGCCTTCTAGCCATACTTTACCTGATGTGGTCCTAGTGCAACTGGCCCTTTCCATTCATTTTTGGAAATGGCCATTTCTCAAAAGTGAAAAAACTTACTCCTGCATGAATCAACCATTCTTGCTGGACATGACCTAAAGAAAAATAAAGCTCACCTTGAGGACAATTAAGCATTGGAGCAGGATCCACAGTCAGCTTGCGTAACCTCCATCTCTGGAGGTTTTCAGACTGACAAAGCCTGAATCAAGCCTGTCTGAAATCAGTCTTCACCCTGCTTTTGAGTGGGACATGGGACTCAGTAACTTCTGAAGTTCCCTTTGGCATTTCCATGATTCTGCATTGGGGAATAACTTCAGGGAATGGTTTAGAGCTGCAGTCATCAGATTTTTTCCACTGGTAACTCCATTTCCAGATTTGAGATTCATTTTTGTAGTGGGAATTTTCACAGGAGTTCCAACCCCAAACTTCAGCAATTCCAGCCCCTTTCTTGAGGAATTCAGAACTTGCAGTATTGTAATGCCATTTTGAAATGTAGCAGATTTATATATCTAATATATTTTTATGCCTAGCACTTGAAGTCTAACAAATGGTGCTTAATTTGGGGCCTCTCAAAGAGGGCAGTTGAATGTATGCTAAAGTATATGGATGTTGGGCAACCACTGAAAGGAGGTGGCAGATCTTGGATTGGGAACAGTAGGAGTGGGACCCTGTGCCTGCAGGAAGCCCACAAGCATTTCTCAGAGCCTAAAGGGCAGCACACTTGGCAGCTTCTAGCTTCCATACTTTGCCTTCACTCTTTTTTTCTGTACTGTCTGTTTAGATTCTTTCTAGAGTATTTTGAGCACAGTCCCTTCCTTCATCCCTCTCCCTGCCTTGCCCATCTTCTTGCAGCAATGTACTTGCATTCCCCTAAAGTATGTGTTTTGTATCACAGTACATCCTGCAAGTCATTTTTCTCTATTGAAGTACTTAAACTGATGGGATGAGGTGCTATAGAACGGAGTGTGTGAAGAAACTTAGCTGCTAAGGTGTTTTAATTTTCAAGTGGCATAACACAATCAATTATATTACACAACTATGTAATTCTGTGTTATTTCATCTTTATTGAATGTCTGAAAAATTCATACCTTATCTGGGAGACTACTTTTATGGATTTCTAGAAGCTACTTACGTGCAGAGTGAGCAGGATAAAATGTATTTATGTGCTACTGTTGAAAACATCTGGTGTATTGAAAAACAGGGAAACTAATCTCCTTAGTGTGCATCTTTATGCTCGTCAGTATAAGATAAAGTCTAATATACTTTATAATATATTATCATCAACGATTTTTTTTCCAATGTAGCAACTATTTCTGCACAGCATTAGCTGAGGGTTACTTAGTCTCTTAAAAATTGTTCAAAAGGAATATTTCCTGGGAATTACAGTGATTATAGGAAAGCGTACTGAAGGCAGAATTTGTTCTTGGGCATTCCTAGTGATGTTTTATGAAACTGTTGAACTTCATATTCTGGCATACAGTTAACATATTTGTGTATGTGAAACTTCAGACTTCGAACTTACTGAGATTTTACTCTGAGCATCAGAACTAAAAATCTTGCAGTAAGCAATGACATTTACTGCAGAAAAGTTGAGTTTAGTATTCCAGCCACCAGTAGCAATGGCAGCTTAGTTGTCTTTTTTTTTTTTTTTGCCTTTGCTACAAATGCACATGTGTGCAAATCATAGCTTCATGTCCACCCTGACCACCTTTTCAGAATTGTTTGAAACTGGCAAAATACTATTTTGGAGATTATGACCTTGTTTTCCCTTTTTTAAACAGGAATTTCTGTCCCTTGGGCTCACAGGAATGCATCTTTCAAGGAGCAGAGGGATAGATTATTTTTATGGGCTTTAGATTAGGGAACATTGAGAAGATGACCAGTCCACTCAGCCATAATAATGCTCTCTAAGCTTTTTTAAAACATGTCTTTACTGCACCTTACTCCATTGTATTTTCCTACACAATTGATTAGTTATGCCACATATAGTCTTGAAGAAAACTGTTCTTCATGGTGGCTGGAGTGGCCATATGGAAAAGTAGCTTCCTAAACTGTTTGAGGTTTTTCAGGGTGAAATAAGAATAGCAATAGAAACTTTGTATATATATATGAGTATAAAGTTAAAAACAAATACATTTTTTATATTGCATCATCCAGTGTCAGAGCTATGATTTTAACACTGTTACAACCTTTTTTAAAATGCTACTTACCTATCAGGCCAACATTGTAAAACCAAAAAATATGTTTGCTGTGCCTTCTTGAAACTGCATGAAGCAGAGCCCTCACAGCTAGGTTAGGTAGGTATATGTGTGAGAACAACTTGTCCCTCCCTTGTCCTCATCTGCATGCTGACATCCAGCTATATGTTATTGCCAACTTTCATAACAAAACAAGATTTATTATATATATGGTGCTTTTCTTTTTCATTTATTCATGATTGGCACAGATTGCAGTAGAGGAGAGACAGGTCCATATCCTACTATAATGGGATCAAACACCTCCAGGGTGTTTGTTAAATGCCATGTTAAATGCTGCCATTGCTTAAGAAGTAACATTCACAAAAGCTAACTCAAACCCGTGTCAATCTTGCTTTGCAACCTCTTGTCAATGAAGGGAGACAGGCTCCTCCTCCGGGCAACAGATTAAATGAGTCTTTTGCTTTGAGTCATTGTTGGGACCATTTTCTAGGAGAACTAGCTTCCTAAGGCTGAGGCTATGCTTTGTGAGTCAAGTCCTAGATGGAACTAAATGATCCTTAAGGTCCCTTACAACCCAATCCATTCTGTGATTCTGTGTTAGAAAACACTATTTGAATAAAATTGCATTGTAATCCCACTGCCTCCACTTCAATCAGTTATCAGAAGTCCCACTGACTCCACAGAGGATTGGGTTTCATCTGAAGGGTCTTGGGATTTACATGGCATACAATGAAAATCTTGTCAATTTTACAAATAGACAAAATTCTAGACTAGCGTCAACAAGTTACCAAACACTGAATAAGAATGGGACTCCATGCTCAGCTAGCCCAATAAATCAGAGGTCTTTCACAACTTAACAGGCAATGAGCAAAGCAGGTAAAATGTGTTTAACAGAGGAAAACCACAAGTAATAAACAAATAAACCAAATTCTGGTAAGATGACATTTGCATTATGTAGCAGTTGGGGCAGCCCCATTTTTGAAATATCCTCTAATGAAGCTGGTCAGTCCAAACAAGTTGTGAAGCTCTTCAGACTTCTTCACTGAAGCAGTGACAATGGATAGAGTGCAGAGTTGGTCTCTGCATGATCTGTCCAATGTAAATGTTAAGACATTTTAATTTGTTTCCTGTTTTATTTATTTAATATATATATTGCACTGTTACATATATAGGTTTAGTTTTGGCAGAAGTCACCTTAGCTCTCAGGTCTCAGTGAAGAGAACTGAAAGAACTGTTCACAGTTTGTTTGGTAGTAGCAACTGGTATGTGAATCCAAAAATAATCCTTATGGATGGTTTGTAAGGACACTTTTTGCTGTCTTCCCCAGTATTTGTGGGGTTGAGGCCTAAGAGAAATTAACTCACATATGCCACAGGAAACTGTTTCATATTGACAGGTTCTACTGAGCTTAGGGACACCCAATTCAAAACATTTCT
The DNA here is from genome assembly GCF_000695815.1 of Acanthisitta chloris. Taxonomy (NCBI): domain Eukaryota; kingdom Metazoa; phylum Chordata; class Aves; order Passeriformes; family Acanthisittidae; genus Acanthisitta; species Acanthisitta chloris. The sequence continues at coordinate 21,179 of NW_008680970.1, read as the reverse complement.
GCTTATGAGAAACATAGCACACAGCTTTGCCTATTCTTTCTTCCCCATGGGAACATTTTCACATAGGAATCTATTTTGTCTCCTGGGAAATCATGGAGTAAGTCTTTGATAGTAGGAGATGAAATTTTTTTTTATACATCCCTTTATGGGTAGGGTTGGGAGGGCATGTAATTACTGAAACCAAGGGAGTCAGTGAGCATTTTTCTTGTAACACATGGCTGTAAATACACAAAAAATAGGCCAAATGGGAAGCTGTGTAACATCAGAGTGCTTTAAGCTCTCCTCTGAGATTGAAGTTAGATCGTTTTAAAACAGTCTTCAAAAGCGATATTAAAGAACTTGCAGGGCTTCCTCATTTTACATGCTGTCTTGACTAGCAGCATTTATTCTATCAACTCTGTTTAAACTGCTTGTATTTTTAGAAAGAATCCTCGCTGAATCACTTTTAAAGAAACCCACAATTTTTGTGCAGTTCTCAGCATGTAGATCTCTCTAGGTGACAGAAGAGGTTTACACTTCAACACCAAAGAACTAACTTTTGATTTGCTCACATTTGAGAGGTAATTGGTCAAGTAAGGAGTCATCTGTTAAGCCAAAAAGGTTAGGGTTGTTTTGCCTGCCTATTAATTTTCAATCTTATATTTATTGTTATCAAACAACATGATATTATTTATTTTTATTATTAAGAGAACAGTGCCACTACTCTCTTCCAGTGAGCTGTTCTTGGTTTAAATTGTAGACTACATTCAGAACTGGAGCAGGCTCGGTGTTCTTGAGCAATTCTCAGGTCAAGAGAACATACCTTCTTCCTGTGGATCTCATTTTGAGATGTTTTTTCAAATGTATACCAGAACACTATAAAATATATTCCCTTTGTTCTACCTGTCAAAACATGAAAATGTGTTTCTCTTTAAATAGAGTGTCTTCATCATACTCATTGTTCTTTGGGCTCTAGCTTTTACAAGTTTTTCTAACTTTCTTTCATGTATTATTAGAAAAATGTGATCATATAAGAACATAATTTATCTACTGGGTCAAGACAAAAGTACTTTTATCCCAACGTCCTGATGATAGTGGTAAACAAATGCTTAGGAAGGAGTGTTAAAATAGACAAGCATGTGGTGCAACTTCTGTTTATAAACCCTGCCACCCTGCAGCAGTCTGTGACTTAAACATTTCCTGAGAGAAATATTGCATGTGTGTATTTAATAATCCTTGCTATACTTTTTCTTCTTTCCTTTGTCTGATTGCTCTCTAGATCCACAATATTTATTTCTTCCATAGTACTGTATGACAGCAAGCTCCACCATTGAATTGCATTGTGTAAAATAACAATGTTGCAGTTTCAAATGCAGAATTAAGTTTTCATAGTGGTTAAGACATCAGATTCTGTCCTGGTCAGTCATGCTTTAATTTAAGAGTGCTAGCTGAGAGGGATGCAGTTGACTAAATCCTTGTATGTCATAAGTTTCAATTTTTTCTACAATATCCAATGAGATACAGACTTTGTTAATAAGTATTAAAAACACTGCATTCAGCTACATCTGACTTTTTTCTGTTTAGAAGAATGTCTAGGTGGGATGAACTTTAAATTTCATCTAAATGAGCCTTTCATCATTTGTGTGGAACATCCTCAGCTACTGACTGTATAGCGAATATCAGGTCTTTTAGCTTTCCAGAGCTCAGGTCAGAGTTGCTTAGGATACTGTTCTCAGAGAGGAAATTAAACCTAAATATGTATTTCTCGCTGACATTTCTAGCTCAGATTCATTCTAAAACTTCCAGGTAAAGTTTTGCCTGGGGTCTTGTGAGGATGTGTGCAGGCTGAGCTGTCTTGGAGGGCTTAATGGTCATGTAAAGATACAGTAAAATAAAATTGATATAATTTGAAATGTTTATTTTCCAGAGCTCCTTTTGTAGGTTAAATGCACAGCAGTGACTTTTCTCTCTGTTATACAGAGGAGCCAATATACTGTTATACACCACACAACTTCACCCGCGATCAAGCCTTGTATGCCAGAGGATATTGTTGGACAGAATTAAAAGATGCCTTGCCAGGAGTTGATGCCAGCCACTGGCCCTCCTTGTTTGAGCATAAGTTCCTACCTTATGCACTGCTGGCTTTTGCTGGGATAATGTACATTCCAGCTCTGGGCTGGGAATTTCTGGCCTCCACACGACTGACTTCAGAGCTTAATTTTTTGCTTCAGGAGATTGATAACTGCTACCACCGTGCAGCTGAAGGGAGGGCACCAAAAATAGAGAAACAGATTCAGTCCAAAGGCCCAGGGATCACCGAGAGAGAGAAAAGAGAGATCATTGAGAATGCAGAGAAGGAAAAAAGCCCTGAACAGAACTTGTTTGAAAAATACCTAGAAAGAAGAGGACGGAGTAACTTTTTAGCTAAGCTTTATCTTGCAAGACATCTGTTCATCATCTTTCTAAGCATCATACCAATCACATACTTATCCACCTACTACGCTACACAGAAGCAAAATGAATTTACATGTGCGCTAGGAGAGCCTCCAGACAAAACAAGCAGCTCCAAATTGCACATCAGAGTGAACTGTAAACTGCCATCTGTGCAGCTCCAGCGGATTATTGCTGGTGTAGATATTGTTCTCCTCTGCTTCATGAACTTGATAATCCTCATCAACTTAATTCACCTCTTCATATTTCGCAAGTCTAACTTCATATTCGATAAACTGAACAAAGTTGGAATAAAGACCAAGAAACAGTGGCAGAAGTCCCAGTTTTGTGATATCAATATTTTGGCCATGTTTTGTAATGAAAATCGGGACCATATAAAATCATTGAACCGTCTGGATTTTATTACAAACGAAAGTGATCTGATGTATGACAATGTGGTACGCCAGCTGCTCGCAGCGTTGGCCCAGTCCAATCATGATGCCACTCCAACCATGCGTGATTCAGGGATCCAAACGATAGACCCAAGTGTTGATCCAGCAGACATTGATGCTAATGAGCAGCTCATTATTAAGAGACCAAGGAAGAAGATGAAATGGATCCCAACTACTAATCCCCTTCCTCAGCCATTCAAGGAACAGTTAGCCATTATGAAGGTTGAAAACCATAAACCTGAAAAGCCGAAACCTGTGCGAAGAAAAACAGCAACGGACAGCCTTATAGCACCTCTGTTAGAATCTGCTGCAAAAACCTCACAGCAATCCTCCACTCATAAAACCGAGCCAAATGCCATCCCAAGCACAAGCAGTGAAAAAAAGCACACACGGCACTTTTCCTTGGATGTTCATCCATATATACTTAGTAGCAAAAAACCCAAACAAGAGGTTCAAGCCATCCCTTCAATGCCTACGTCAAAAAGCCAAGAGGGCGGATTTTTAAACCAGGAAGAGAATGTTGTAGTGCATGTCACCTCTTCTCTCAAAGGTACAGTATGCCATAATGCCCATACCACCTCCACAGACCATAATTTACATAGCGATCTTCAGGAACTCAGAGTTCATCTGAACTGTTTGACCTACCTTGCTAGATTTTGGGATAGCTAATAATCTCAGGGCTTGCAGGCTTCAGAATAGAGGCTTTTCTCTCTGTAACAGCTATGTGGAGGATAGGGATTATTACACCTAGAGGTGTACAAACAGACTGTAGGCTGTTGGTGTGAGTAATTTTTCAAATGTAAGCGGATTTGCACGATTACTAGTGTGGTCATGCCTTGCCAAGGAAATGAGGAGCATTTGGTCTCCATGAAACCCTTCCTGCTCCACCAGCACCTGGCGCATTTCAAACCTGCCTTATTTTCAAGTCATATGGAAACTGCCATGGTAGATGATCAGCACTCTGATGAGTAATAGCTCCTTAGCAGTGTGTGGGAGACTGTACTAATGGCAGTTAAAGCTGCCTATATAAAAAATTCTCTTTAACGTTCTTAGGGGTTGACATGTGTTTGTCACCTGGAAATCGCAACTCAGCTGATTGACATTATTCTTCATGCAAGAGATGCTTTAAATTGCCCTGTGTCTCATATGGACCAGAGGATGGATGGTATGAAGTGTGGGTGCTGGTCAGGGATTCAGGATTTCTGCCATTCCCTTCCAGTGTGCCTCAGGTTCCTGTGTGTGTCTTGGAAAGCCTGTCCCTTTCTTAACTCAAAGGAGTGTTTCAAATATATCAATAATTGCTAGGTGCTAGAGTGATGAGGAAAGCCATTTGAACATTAAGAAAAGTGATAGATCAGTAGATAAACTGATAGACAGATATCTTCTTGTTTATTTTTGTAAGCTACTGACATAAAGAAGCACTATGCAGTTGAAGTTACAGAAAAATCTGTACGTACTTAAAGCAATGGCTCTCATCTCATTACAAGCTAAGACCTCCCTCTGGGCTGCGACAGACTGACATCTACCGTCACCCCACTGCCCAGCAAAGAAGTGATTTGAGGTATAAAAGTTTCTGTCACTTCCAAATCCCTATGCTCCTTAGAGCCCTCCAACTCCCCAATGTGCATGTGAGCTATTCTACAGCATTCCTTATACAGTCACGTGCTCTGATTTCAACTCCTCAAAACTGCTGGGGTTTTCTGGTCTCAATTACCTTCAGCTAAATTAGTGCTTGAACATTTTAAGGGCAAAAAGTAATTACTGGAGTTTTGGGGCTCTCTGACTCCCCATTCGCATTAAAAATTTTCAGCTTTGTTTTTGAGTTAGTCTACATTGCAGTCCATCAGGTAAGGAAGACTTAAAATTTCTGGAAAGAGAAATCAGTTAATGGCAAATTGCTGAGTTTTTTCTAAAACAAGTGGCTTACAATGTGTAACCACTAGCTTTTCCCATTGAAAATGTCAATGCTTTTTGTATTCCATCCTGTGGATTTCAGCAGTCATAACGTTTGTCAAAACATTAAATCATAACATTTATGAAACACCAGCCAGACTGTAGAGGGGAATAAAATACACTTTTCAGTTGTTTATTTCTTCATTTTATGAAAATGCCATTCACATAAGGAAGCATGAGCATGCATAAAAAAAGAACAAAATCTACAAACCCCATTTGTTGTTTGTCCATTTCCCCTGAGCTCACAACCCTGTTGTTTTGAAACAGTCCTGTTGGATTTCTCAAAGGGTCCCAAGAAAATTCAGTTTGGGTCCACTTCTGATCCCACTGAAATCATCAGTGCCAAAACTGCCAATGACTTTTATTGGTTTAGGACACTCCTCACTGATGGACTGGAAGGATGAAAGACTACCTGTCCTTTAACTGGCTGTCTTGTTTTCTTTTAGACACCCCTCATCCTGCAAAAGAGAGTTTATATTCATCTGAGACATGCAGAACTGTGCCTGCTGCTGCAGCTTTTGTCACGTGTAACCACAACCATATAGCCACAACTGCTGCTGCCACCAGTATGGCTTTGAACCAGGTCAAGCCAGAGCCAACACCTGCACTGAACTGCAACCCAGCCCACCCTTTGCTGCACATCAACACGCTGTACGAGGACCACGAGGAGGAAGTTTCAAACATAATGGACAATGGGATTCATTCACCGACTGACACTGGGGAAATTCTCTCCATCCCTACCCCAAAGCAGATAAGGTTGGCAACATTTGATGAGCCAATGGCAATGGTGAGCTCAGTGGAGTACTGAAGACCTCGGGCTGCCCAGCTGCACCCTCGTGCTCAGGCCCAGGACCACTGCAGTGCAGACCATGGTTCCCCCCAGCAATGCAACTCACTGCATGAGCATGGAGAGTTTTCACACAGACTATAGCTTTTGGTAATAACAACAAAGGGTTTTTAGGATCACATCATGAGCACTGTTAGTCGTTTGCAAAATAGAATAAAGAAAATCTGGTGGAAATAGACCTTTAAGACAAACATTATCTCTAGCTCTAAACTATAGTTTCCTGATTTAAATGGGAATTAGCACAATTTATTAACATGAAGAGTCTGATGGCATGCCACAGCAATTTTAGTGAGTGTTTAAATCCTTTGCATTCAGAATCACCGATTAAAGTTAAAACAACACAGAGGTGAGGTATACTTTTTTAATGGCAGCAGTTAAATAAGAGTTCTTTTCTAAGCAGAGAGGGGTTTTTTTTTCAATTCAGGATTATGAAAAAGTTGTATGCAAGCAAAATTTCTGTTTGTTTCTTTAGCTCACCGATGTTGGGCTTGATGGAGACTTAGCTGAAAGGGCCTTACTACCACCAGCATTTAAGTGCAAAAAGATTGATACACTCAGTCTCTTGCATTTATAAATTAAAATACCTGAAGTATGCCCTGCCCTTTAACATGCTTATATGTTTGATGGAAGATGATGAAATTAAGAGTTTATTTTTTTAAATATATTTTACCATGGAAAAATTACTTTATTAACTTTACAAACCAGGTGTTACTTTTAACAGAATGTGTAGAAGAGAGTCATTGTAGCTGCTTATTTTTTCATAGTGTAATTATGAACCAGGTTAGAAACTTTCATGGGTGCTTCACTGATACAAAAAATCTTATGAAGGTCATTATAAAATATCTTACAAAATATGAAACCAGCAAACCTGTTTTCAAGTAACACACAGTTAAAGAAGTCTATGAATTTAGTTCAGCAGATTTGGCTAGTCCTTGATTCAGCAAACACTTAAGGCCATGGATGACACCAAAATGACTCATGTCTAAAACTAAGCACACACTGAAATGGCTTTGCTGGATCTGGACTCCAGGCAGACAATAATCCTGCGGTATGTGCTATCACTGATTCAATATTTGCCATCCTTGGCTCAAAGCACATCTTCATGCCCATCTTCCTATAATTACGGTATGTGTGATTTAATAGAAAACTCTAGTATAACTAAAACATCTATTAAAAGTGTATCATGCAATAACCATTCTCAGCAAAATTATAGTGAAACAAAAAGTGGCTGTGTTAAAATAATATTCCTAGCTGCATTCAGAATCATGGACTGTGTGTGTTTGCTTCAAAATTATGTATAATGGTAGAAAAAAATATGCAGCACAAATATGGGACTGAAATATTGAGTTTATTTTTAATTTATTACCTCAGATATGGATATATTATACCAATATTTAATGAAAATAGCACTGAAAATAAATACCTATTATTCTGAATAGTTTAATGTGTACTGCTTCCTAGCTTAGTGTTACAACCCAGCTCTGAGGCAGGGTAACTGATATTCTTGTTAATAGGTCTCTTGAGGTGGATTAGAGTAAAACAACACTGAATGACGAGTGTATATATATGAGGCAGGTTCATTTTAAAACAATTTGGTTGCAGTGGAAAGGAGGTATGTAGCCATTTTCATTCTTTTATCTGAAATTACAAAAATATGATGAAGAAAGGGTATAAGGAAAAGAAAGAAAGAGAAGGAAAGGGCAAGAGTGGATAGTGGAGAGGAAAGATATCGCCACCCATGGATCCAGTGATGAGACTTGATCGTTGCGATTCCAGTGTCTGTGGCTGGAATCATGGTGGCAGTCCATTGGGGGTGGGAGCCCACACAACAAAGAGTTTGATGCCCAGGCTTATGTGGGAATGCCCCAATACCTCCCCTGGGGAGAGGTTTTCCTCAGGGGTCTTTGGTGGTTTGTGGCCCCTTCTAAAGACATGACCACTGTCTGGCCCTGCTTTCAGCTGTGTCAGTAGTTCCTTATCAGAAGGGAGGAATACCTTCAGGCTTACGTGTGGATGCCCCAGTACCTTCCCTGAGGCAGGAGTTGTACATTGTCAGCCTTATCAGGAGAGAGGAGATTGGCATGGTAAAAAGCATTACCCCACTTCCACAGATCTTCTTGCCAGCCTTTTCCCTTATCTGGCACAAAAACACATTAAGACATCAACCCCAGGTTTTCAGGGAAACAGTATCAGGGCTCGACCAGCCCATCCAAGCAAAGTTCCATTCATCACACTTAGTACAATTGGGATTTTATGATAAGCAGTATGTGGGACTTAGTTCACAATGTAAAGCCACCATTCTCCCCTACCTTCTTTCAGTTGTGCCCAGCCTTTTTGGCCTGAACAGCCCAATACCAAAACATCAGCAAGGCACAGGACATGTACCACAGACAGGGGAGGGGCGTTGGGGACAGCCATAGGACCTGGCTGAAACACCCAAAGGTCTCGGCACGGTGCAGCATGGAGCTGATGGGGGACATGGAGCTCAGTCCAGGGCAGCTGGGAGGTGATGACTGCAACAGCTCCTGCTGGTTTGTCTCCTTCCAGCCCCGGGAAGAGTCACTGGTGTGACTTTTTACATAACAAATCTGCACCTGCATAGCCAGGGTCTCATTCTACCCAAGGTACAGGAGGAAGCTTTCTGCAGTGAGGCAGCCTAGGAGTGTAGCATCACCTGTGATAGGACTGCACGCAAGGTCTCTGCCTGGCCTGATGGGTTACTGCCAGTCACTCAGAGTCACCTGAAAGCAACAGCACATTGAGTCTGGAGGTGAGTCAAATGCCTTACTACATCCTATTCATTTAGATGAATACTGTAGTTAGAATTAATTTTTTAGACAAATTAAAACCACTATAGTTTAGTACTTGTTAAACACCAATAAATATGGAAGATTGCTGTAAGACAATCAGGAACTTGTTAATAAAGGCAAGGTGAAACAATAGGACCACAAGACCAGTTTTAAAGTGATGTAACTAACTCCCACTATGCCACTGTACTCTCAAATGCCAGAAGTGGTGAATTTCTTCCTGTGTGCAGCAGCTCAGCTGACAATGTTAGAAATGCATGGGGGAATCCTTGGGGTTACGCAGTCACTCTTCCTTGGTAACCATACATTGGGCAATATGTCAACCATATGGGTCTGTAGCTGAAGTAATGTACTAATATATGTATATACCAGTGTCAGGCAAAGCAGAACATCTCAAAACTAAGGATCTGCACTTTGTGCAGTACATTGAAAATAGCAACATTCAGTAATTGGAGGGAATTTGATTATACAGAAAATGCTGGGCTGGCTTATCAAGTAGGTACACATACTGATTTACTGAGGGTGGTGTTTCCTAGGAAGAGTTGCCCACTAAGGTGCACATGTTCCCTATTTATTCAAGAGCAAGACCCAAGTCTATGTGGACACATTGTCATTCTCTGTGACACTGCTGGTTTCTATTGCTTTGGGATCTGTCGCTGCTCTTGTAGAAATCAGTATCAGACTTAACTAGACCCACTTAAAGAAAGGGAACCATATAGCTTTCTTCATCCCTGGGCCAAGCTAAACTCAAGAGAACACCTGCCTTACTCATGTTTCCCTGTTGTGCTACAGGAGCATTGCACCATTGCCTTTCACAAACCAGAGGCTGCAGATGTCAGGCACCCAGCTCTGAGTGTTAGTACAGTAACTACTGGTTAAGGGCAGGTTGGTGACCTGGGCAGTGTTTCACTGACCAAGCAAGCAGAGAGCGAGTGCAGCTCAGTCTTGGCTGATGTGTGGTAGATAACTGATGCAGACACAGAGCAAACACTGCCTTGCTGAACTGAAAAGAAAATTTTTGTGCCCTACCTATCAAATGGGACTTATTTAAACTGAATGACCAAAGATGAGAAAGACGAGACAAAGCCTCATATTTAAATGTCTCTTTAGTCTGAATCGCATTTTCATCCCCATCTGCCTTGTCTCTGCCTAATGGTTTCAGCTTGACAGATCTGATGACTCACATTCTCCAAGGCTGCTTTCCCATTTACTTCACAGGAAATAGGACTGCATGCTGAGAGCACAGAAACCCCTTTCTTCAGGGTACACTTATTCAGAGTACGTTCGACAACCGAGAGACAAGTGTGTCAGAAACATCTTTTAAGCTATTTTTAGGCTGTGCAAACCCAGCAGGAGATCAGCCATTTCTGTCTCACAGCAGCTAGAGAAGTCTGATGTGTCCTGTATGTGTCTATGTATGACTGTGTCGTCCATACATTGCGAGTGCAGAACTACCATCAGTAGTATGGAGGTTGTTCTTCTGCCTGCCTTCAGTGGAAACATACCAGCAGGGAGGGCACAGTGCATAGTTTTGTGCTCTGAATTTGCCTGGCTCCTTGAATTCCTCAAAGGTGTCATTCACCAGGGGGAAATGTGTTACTGTGGGTGCTCTGGGATCCACCGCATCAGCGAAAACAGCATTCCTTTGGGTCCTCTTTGTCTTCTTGATTTAGCTCCACTTTGGGGAATGGGATATTTTTGGTCTTGCAAATGTCATCTCTATTTGCTGTGGATGCAGAATGTAATGGAGTTAAAGCTTTAAGACAAGATCCAGGTTTACTTGGGTATCCTAGAAATGCTATGGAATCTTAACTCATTCCCTAGAATCACTCTGAAATGAATGGGTATCCCAAATTAGCCACAGTCCAGTTTCCTACCATACATTGTAGACAGGGCGTGACCTTGGAAATACTTAACAGGCAAGTATACAGCCTGTGCCAGGGATATCTATAAGATATTTTACAGAAGGCTGCATGGCCTTGTTCAGATATACAACCTATACAAAGGTCATCTACAACTATGTCCTACCTTAAGTGGTTTAATTAACACAAAGAAGCACCATTCACAAGAAGTACATCTATATGGCAAGTCTGGTTTGGGCCTACTGTCCAAACCCTAGCATTTCAACTCTCCATCCTTGGAGACTCGTAAAAGCCATCTGGACAGGCTTTTTTAATGCAGTAATGATTTTTAGTGTTGATGTTACTAACATTTATCTGTACTGAGTAAATGTACACATATACAAACACAGAGATTTACATATATCAACTGTATACCTACAAATTCTATATGTACATATAAATAGGCATCTTGCTTAGAAATGTTCATTTTCTCTGCTTTTTGAATAAACTATACTTAGTAATTTCTTTTCCCTTCATTCCCCATTATCATGCGTTAGGCCTAACCCATCAACATTATGTGTCTTTGTGACTCCTCTGGGATTTTCTCATGCTCAGCACACTACTGAGGATGCTCTGTTCCCGCAGAGTTTGGTGTGCTGGGTCAATAGTGACAGTGAGTCAGGCCCTGATCTTGGGATCTGTTTTCTGCAGGGTGCTTCCTACGGCTCCTGGGCAGCAAAACCCAGGGTAGAACTGTGCTGAGGACACAGCTGACAGCTATTTTCTACATCCTTTGTATCTCCAGAACTGGCTCCCAAAGCCAGCTTTGGACACTGAGGCAAGTAAAGTAGAGTTGAAGGTCATCTCACTTGTTCTGGCCACCAGGTTATCTGTCAGTTAAAAGTACAGCAGGGTTAGAGCTCACAGGCTCACAGAGAGTGACACTGCTCTGTGGGGATTTCATCTCCAGCTTTAGGCAAGCTTGTCATTGCACTTTCAGGCTTGCATCAAAAGGAGCACTAATGAAAAGCTAAGTCTGAGAACATGAGCCCAGGCTCCTAAAGCCACTCACTCAGCGAGAACTGAAGACAGCCTCAAACACACTTGACCTAGCGCTGTATAGGGGAAAATTCTTGCCTTCATATCACAGTCATAGAAGAGTATTAATAGGAATAGTGAAAACACAGCTTTAACCTTTCATTCAGAGGGTTCAAGGAGCTCCAGAAGAGATCATCATCATCATTGTTCCCAGCTTAGAGTTACAGACACTGAAGCACAAGAAAATGAAACAATTTGTCCCAAAGTTATTCAAGCTGTGTCTAAACTATCTAATCTAACGTTGAGAACATGCCATAGGTAGGGCACTACCCTATCTGCCAACATAACCAAGTCAGGATGGTTTTTGGGTGCTGCAGGAAAGCTATCTGAATTCTCCTTTTAGAAAACACTTTTGTTGTTTTTGATGTTTTAATTCTACCAGAAACATTGTGGAATATTGATCACAGAATGTTTCAGCTTAAAGAAACAACATGTTTTCTCATTAAAATCATTCAGCTAAAATACAAGCCACAAGCACATTCCTAGTTTTAAACAGGACAATTATTTTTGAGACACCTTCCAATATTTTCTGGCTTTTAATGTTGAATATTTCACTCTGTAAACAGACTGCAACTAATGGCAAGACAGACAATGTACTTTATTTACAAGCAACCAATTTTCAGCTTTTGCTATTCTCTGAACAGTTTTCAAGGATTTCTTAACTGTTTTGCAACACTGTACAAAGAGAAAAAATTGTGAATTATTCTGCCATGCCAGTGAGGATCTCAGGGTTCTGCAGGTCAGATTCAGGGAAATGCTGACCTGTCAATCCTGTTGTGCTCAGTGGTTATTGATGCTTCTGATTTTTAATGCTGTACTGACTTGTTATTTGTTCACAGAATGGGTTTGCCTGGAGTCAGAGCCAACTTCAGCTGAAAGAAGTTGTTGGGCCTCCTGCTGCACTTGGGAGCAAAGAAGTTTACTGACTCTTGGTTAACTAATTTTGCTTTATAGTCACAGGGCTCATAGCAGTCATCAGTCTAGCTTTCCACAAATACATCCAGGGACAGCACAGACTACAGTAAATCCCTGGAAGAGGAATGCATGATTCACAAGCAAAATCTGATGTCTTGCATGAAATGAGACAGAAAACCACCCCATAACCCACTCCACTGCAGATGGCTGCCTGTAAAGAAAAATTACATGCTTAAAAGATTATACCAGTTTTTGCTCTTAGAGCTTTTATACCATGGCAATAACCCCATGGCAGTTTACCAGTTACTGCTCTGGAATAACAAGCCTGTGCCCAGACCCTGGGGTGCACAGCAGAGGAGACAGATGGGTACATTTTGTTGCTGAGGAAAAGAGCTTCTAAGAGCAGTTCAGGAACTTCTTTTACAAAGTGATGGATGTGTTCATCCATGCAAACTTGGAAAAAGGATGTGCCACAATGGGGGCTAAGAAAACTCTGTACTATTTGTCCTCTATGTACAGCCCTGCAGACTTCACATTGACAGATTTATCCTGTTATTGGAAAGGCCTGAACAATGTAAAGGGGTGACTAGATGTCCAGAATAAATTAATAGTCTGAAGAAGAGAAGGTTCCAGGGAGACCTTATTGTGGCCTTTCAATACTGAGAGGGGGATTACACGAAAGATGGAGACAGACCTTTTAATATCTTGTCTGTAGCAATATGACAAGGAGCAATGGCTTTAAACAAAAAGAGGGTTCAAAAGAGATTTTAAACTAGAAGAGGATATATCTAAATTCAGACTAGATATAAAGAAGAAATAGTCCAAAATAATAAATCTGAGAGCCTGAGGAATTAGGGATCCCAATAGAGCAAAGGAATGCTTCACATGACAACAAAAGTAGCAAGAGTCAAAGGAGCTTCTGGGAGAAGCTTTAAATATCATGAGAGTGACTCCAAGGCAGTGACAGAATATTTTAGCACCTGGGAAGAAGACATTGAGTGAAGGGTCACAAAGATGATTGAGGTACTGGAGCATCTCTCCTATGAGGGAAAGCTCAGCGAGCTGGAACAATAAATATAACCTCTCAGCTAGACAGGTGGTGTCTGTAAAAGGAATGGCATTGAACATACCTAAGGTCTCTGTCCCCATGCAGACCTATGGCACCAGGCTCCTTAGGAAACTCTCCATGTGACTGTGTGAAATCAATGGATTCTCTGTTGTGCAAAGAGAGCATCAGCCTGGGAAACACCAGCAATACACTATGTCTGCAGATAGGTATTTTCCCCTCTATATTCAAGAGCTTTGCAAAAGTCTGTTTAACTTTTCCAGCAGATTTGTCAGAATATCCCATAGCATCAGTCAAAGTATTTCTCTTCAAGCCTGTCTTTACTTATAAGAGATGCTAACTTGGCCTGCTACTACCTAATTTGCTCTAAATCATCAGTTTCTACACAAGTGCTGGGGAGACCTGGTCTCCTGCCATAAGTCCTTTTGTTTCAACAAAGTCTCATATTAAAGTAACTGCAAGATGGGAACCACGGGCAGATCCAAGTCTTGGAAAGAGACACTTGGACCTAAAGCCAGAGCTATTTCTTTTATTTATTTTCCCTTTTACCATCTAAATGAAGGTTTATGTTACACTGAATCTCTGGGAAACGCTAGAGGAAATGGGGCCTGGCAAATGAAATGTCCTCTGCAGGCACGCTCCTCTTTTTCCCAGCAGACCAACTATCTCCTCTGGAGGTTCTGGCACTGGACTTTAAACAGTTATAATTAAAACTTTATGGTTTTTTGTTGTACTGCTTCCTCAGCAGATACATATTAAAATAAGGATGTCATTTTCACTGCAAATGAGAATTTGCATTTTGATTTTTACCCTAAGCATTGAAGCCAAAATCCATAAAAGATTATCTAATTTCTACAGTTTTAAGTATCATAATTAAGTTTTATGAATTATAACATTTGTAAATGTTTCCTGTTTGGGCTAACAGTAAATTGCAAGATACTTGATGACATGCTTCATGTGCAAAATCAAGGCAGGAGACTTCTGATGAGATAACTTGCTAATTTAGCACATGTTACTTCCTAGTGTTTGGACAGGAGCAATGCTTGGGAGCTGCTGTCATGGAGCAGCAGTACAATGGGAGCTCTGACCAAGAAGTCAGCAAGCCCACAGCCATTGCTCTGCTTCTGCACAGGCAGCTCTGCCTGCTTGCCTGGGCTTGGAACTGCCCCTTCTCAGGGGGTTCCTGGGCAAGTACTGAGCAGATCCATGTCTTTGGTCATTTAAATGAACCCTGTATTCTGGAGGATTGCCCACTTCTTTTTTCCTGTGGGCCAGAATGTTACTCAGTGAGAAATGAGAGTCCATGGATCTGCAGCCTTGGCTATACAAGGCATGGGGACACAAGAGATATCACTTGACCTGCTGACTGTCTCGGGAGAACTGGTGATGAGCAGCACAGCATGGGTGAGTCAGGGTCCAGAGCTACCAAAGCAATGAGCACCCTCTGGAAAGTCAGACACAGCCAAAGGCCATGCAGCCAGTGCTTTCCCTTTGTCAACCAGGTCACTGACTTGTTTCTGCTCATCTTCCCTTCACCCAAAGTCCACAATCTATGACATCCCTGTCTGCTGGGCCCTCCTCTTGACATTCTGCCCTCTTTCTCTACCATGTATCTCTTTCCACATAAAAACTGCTCTCAAGACAGTGTCGTACAGACACTGCGCCCAAGCTTCACTTCCTGCTGCTTCATTAGCCAGTAATGCAGTGCCATAGGAGCAGATCAGTCAACTGAAGCAGTTCAGTGCTGATTTCCTCACTGCTCCAGCCTATGTGGTCTGGGAGCTTAAATTCAGATGACATTTAGTGTGCTGTCCTGGACCAAACATTCCTGCCAGGCATGCGTGTGAGACCTGCCGTGTGTCTGAACTCTTATTTCGCTACCAGAGGCTGGTTTGTACCTCGGGTGGAGTCTCTAGGGCTGTTCTTTCCTGGGGAAGCTGCAATCACAACAGACCCACTCTGCAAAATCAATCAGTGCACAGGGAATTTTCTCCAAAACCACACTATTCCTTCAAGCCAAAATATCAAAGATTGCACTGTTATTATACTCTCACAGCCACCCTCATGACACCTTACTCCTAGAGCTACAGATCCTATATTGGCTGCAAAGCACCTTGCTCTGCCTCACCAGAACACCTGCCTGGCACCTGTGTTCACCACCACAGCTGGCGCAGGAAAGGCTACAGACCTGTTTCTCCTACCAGCAATGAAGAAAACAGGTAGAACCAGCAGGTGCTGATACTGTTTACCAGCTCCAGAGGGCCAAACTCAGTGGAATTTACCCGTTCATGTGCAAGGTGTATTCTGTCTGGAGGGTAAGATTATACATATGCACCATCATAATCTTCAGCTTTGCTCATTGAATGTAGTAACATTCAGCTACTGTTAAGTAAAATTAGACTATGGATTTACAGTGTATTAACTACGTCCGTGTGTGTGTTTACTCTTGCCCCACGATCAATGTTACATAAATCCCTCATTTGCACTGAAGAGCAACATGTGCTTTACTGTAGGATGGACACATGTCCAAGACTGGCTACCCCAGAATACTTAACACTTCCTAAATCCAAGTCCTAGCCTCCCCCACCAGTTTTCATATTCTCTGGAACTGACTCCATTAGGAAACTCCTTAGAGACAAGAACACTAATGTCTCCATTGTAATGTTGAAATTTTAAATGTTCATTTGTTGGTTTTGCTTAGGAAGCCAAAAACCATGTGATAAGTGATACCAAATGTGTTCAAATAAGCTGTGATTGTGCTGAGTGATCTATCAGGTCCAGAGTAATAAATGATGTTTCCTCTGCAGATTTATAGCAGAAATAAAGCCCCAAAGCATGTGAATCCCAAGGTGCACAGACAAGACCTGTTTAGCATGGGTGGCTGATACACACAGATTTTATGGCATAGAAGTTGATACACCTGAATGCAAACTGAGGATTTTATGGTATCATTTCCATTTTCTTCCCCCAAATGTTAATCAAGCAGCAAATGTATGAATAAGATAACATTGCTGTTGTTAGCAGGCTGGCAATCAGCTAATTGACAGTCTCTGTGCACTAGGTAATATGTATGTGCTGGTCCAATTATCTCTTACTGCTGGAGAATAATTCCTAGTTTTTAGCATAACATTCCAATGATACATTACCACCAAATGTTTCTGTTAAAGTATCTTCCTCTACATAGCTCCCTTAATTGCCTTCTGAAATGTTAACATGTATCTGCCCTTGTGTTGATGTAGTAAATATTTTGCTTTTAATTAGATAGTTCAAAGACAAAAGATTTACAAATGAAATGGAGTCAAGTCTCCTCTCCACTAGCCTGGACTATTTTGCAATCACATGGGCTGGACCAGGAGCTGTTCCTGCTGTCTTGGCCAGTGTGAGTCCTGCTGGGCAGTCAGGATGGGCTCACTTGTCTCCAGCAAGGCAGAGGTAGCTAATGCCTTGGCCCTTGTCCTCAGGAGGGCTGTGACTGAAAAGTCACCTTTCTGCTGAGTGTCCTCCTCTGCAGAAAACCTGGTCAGCTGCAGCCTGTACTTTAGAGGCATAACCAAAGCACCTAACCCAGGCCACAGAAATTCAGGTAGAATTTAATATGGATTGCTTGATTCAGGCACAACTAGTGTTGTGCCTGGGCCAGGACCTTTTTTGTCATCTCAATTATTTTCATGGTTTATTTATTAAGGTTAGCCAGAAAGATCTGAGAGCTCATTACTTTAGTACATATCAGGAGAAAAAGAAAATAAATAAAATCACAGTTGTGAAATATTTTCTCAAGTAGTGCTTTTTCTGTGTATCCTGCAAAAATGTCAGGATGAAAACACCTGACATGTATACAGAAAAAGGGACATATGAGATGGAAAGCGAGAGAACAGCAGGTACACATATGAAATTAGTAAATGAAAACTCAGTAATAACATAACAAAACCAGGTTTGCAATTTTGTACAGGCAAGTGGCCTGTACAAAATTGTATGTTTACCTGAGATCATACAGGTTAAATAAAGAAACTCTGTGCACTATACCCAAACTAAATGTCAAGGTCAAATGCCACACTGCAACACTCCTCTGTGTCTCTAGTTTTCACTGACCATCCTGCATCACCTTTCTTTACTGTCCCCTTTTCAACACAATGATGAACACTGTGGATAACAGATGCTGCTTTTGGGAATGGGATTTGGGGTGGAAGGCGCAATGGGTTTTGTTGGGATATCAAGATTTTCACTTGTCTGATTTTACTGTGAGCATGTCTGTTGCCAGCTGAGTTCCCACACACAGAGATTCATCTGTTCAAGCACAACCTCTCCTTCTCTGAGGGGTGTCACACTTTTTTATTCAGAGGTAGGAACACAGGCTGATTGTACTGACACTCTGCATCCCTATCCTTGAGGTGTCTCCTTCAGCCAATGGTATGTATAAGCCTGCAGACAGCAGGCTCCTGCCAGGCTGCTTTGGGGCTCCCAAACAAGGATTTACCTGTCTCACCTGCAGAAGCTGTTCCAGCAATGTTCTAGCTACTATCTCAGGCTGTAGGGGGAAAAAAAATAGATGGTTCTCCACCTCTGAAACTTTCAGGGTGGACCCTGAAATCAGTAGAGAGGTACACTGATGTATTTACCAGGTGCAATGATTCCACTCTCTTCCCGTGGCAGATATGAAGTAAGAAATTCAGCTCAGTTCTTACATTTCCTAGAAAAATATACAATTAAAACATACATAGCAAGTTTGGATCAGTGGATAATACCTTTGAAGTAGACAGATTTTGTCCCTTTTGTTATAGTCCAGTGTTCTGAAGTTCTCTCAGCACCAGCTCTGCTTTGCTGTTAAAAAACTAGCCAGTAAATCTGATACCTTACTAAATCAGAGAGCAAGTAGAGGATCTGCTTGTATCTGAATTGTATTGAGCTAACAAGTGTTGTTCAGTACTCACTTGCTGCCTGCTGGGAGCTTGACAGCTCTGTCCAGCCACAGCTGACTGACCGATGCTCTGTGCAGGTGGTAAGTACAGGCAACAGCATTTCTACATCTAGTACACAACAAGCATTTCTTATTAGGTTATACTAACTCCTCCTGCTCCCTGCTCTGCTCCCCAGGAGACTTTAGTAGTGGTAACAGGAGCTGCCTTCAGTACCTGCATGGAACTGTCTCCATTAACTTTGTAATAGACATTAAACACAATCATGAGCTGAGCTAGAAATGAAAGGTTCAGAAAGGAACCACTTTCTATTCCCTCTGGTAAATTGACTCAAAAGCTGACATTTTGTATGTGAATTAACCAGTTCTGAATAAATGTCCAGTTTTGTTGGTTAATATTCACACAGAATCCATTACTAATATAACTTCATTATGAGTAATTTTAACATTTAGTATAAGTATTTGTAACAATCTCAGCCATTATCCTGGTAACTAGTATCAATAGGCTTCCTAAATGAACTATAAGAACAATTAATCATACAATACCTTAACTGTATATTGCATTAATTATACATTCACCCAGTGGCAACAATTAAAATTCAAGCCTCACCTGAAGGCAGACTTAACAACAAATACATTTGTAACAGCTTAAAGCTAAAACCACCTTTTATGTAATTTCTTATTAAGGAATAACCATAGTATTGGTCTTGCACGTAACTTGATAAATACATTTCAAAAATCTTGTGTAATAGGATCTGAATTAATCTCAGTGATGGGCAGGGAATAGAACTTCTTTTACTGAGCCTTCTGGAAAGGACACCCTCATAACAGTAAGCAGCAATGTTTGCTGTTTCACTATCAAAAGTCATATGTAGCTAAAAACATTCATCCCTCACCTGTGAGCCTTCACTCACAGGTTTGATAGATAACATATTAATATATGCACCGAAAGAACTCGGGACATTTTCCCATACACCTATCATGTGTGCTTTGTGTTTATGCTAATTTATTTTATGGATTTAGAGTGCTCCCAGTGGTACTGCAATGGAATCAGTGCACTTATTGCAATTGGGTTTACCTTGCCGGAGGAAAGGTCAGCCCTCAAAGAAGGAAATATTTCACCTTTCCCTTCATTAGCCAGACTCCAATGTGACACAAAAAAAGCTTCAATTTCCATCTCCTTTGTTGACTAACAAATTATTGCATTCTTTCTGGGGAAAAAAAAAACTATAGAAAGAAGCCAGAGTAACCCTCAACTGAAAGCATTTTCAAGCTGCATTTAGAAATCACTTTACTCATTTCTGAAGTGCAGTCACCCTGAGTGAAGTAAAATTACTTTTCTAATAGGAAGCAGTGACAGACATTTTCCAAGCAAAATTTCAGGGGGAATGGAGAGAAGTCAGTCTGTAATTACACCTGGTGAAAATTACCCAGGTCTGAAGGCTAATAGAACATCTCTTTTTAAGTCCCATGGGAATCCTTCAGGGAGTGAAGGTAGCAGAGAATGCTCATCACGGGATAGGAGTGAATGAAGTGGAACAGACAAACAGCAGATTTGCTGAAGGGGCAGAGATGATGTAAAGGATTTGGGCAGTCACTGCACAGATGCTGGGGCTGGCTCTGTGTGAGCTACCTCCAAAATGCTGGGCAGGGTAGCTGTTCCCTGAGGCATGATACTGCAGCTGTGGGTTGGGCTGTTTTGGGGCCCAAGCCCATCTCTGTGTTGCCCCACAGGTCCCTGCTTGTCCATGTCAGTCCAAGCCAGTTTCAGC
This sequence comes from Acanthisitta chloris, assembly GCF_000695815.1. NCBI lineage: Eukaryota > Metazoa > Chordata > Aves > Passeriformes > Acanthisittidae > Acanthisitta > Acanthisitta chloris. The sequence continues at coordinate 1,107 of NW_008680970.1, read as the reverse complement.
TTCTCCATACACAATCTGTCACATTCTCATGCTCTAAAGTATTTGAATAAGTACATTTACAGATATCTAGGCACTTCAGCCGTTCCCAGGGAAATGAAACAGCTCTTTCTAGGCAGGCTTTGTTGAATCAGCCTAAAGTTAAACCCCTCTTTAGAAAATACTGTTTTTTCATAGGCAACATGTATAGCAATGTGCTAGGAGAGCAGTTTCACAACTGGCATTACATGGCTCCAGGTAGGGTCATGGAATGCAGCTGGCAGTTCAGCCTTCATACAGGACACAGCTGAGTGTGCAGCAGCCATACTGCTGCTGGAGCCAGCCTTTCCTTCAGGTCTCTGTGTCTTTGTCTGCAGCAAGGATTAAATATGTTTTATTTGTACATTTTCTGATGGGCAAGGTCAGTCTCTGAATTGATGGGTATTGGATCATGTCATGCCTGAACACAAGCGTAAGTGACCCATGAAATTAAAGGACATTTTCTAGTATTCACTCAGGACAGCCTGATCCTGAAGGTAGATCAGCCTGGAAAGTCCTAGCAAGAACAAAAAGATATTCATCTCTAGGTAGAAGAAATGCCTAAAGGAAAAATACACAAACACGAAGAGTGTAGCTTGAGTCCAGTGAGACAGAAAAGTGGTGGTGGTTTCAGCTTGGGTTTTTTTCACAACAGGGAACAAAATACAGAACAAGGAAACAAAAATAATTCTATAGATGTGCTATATCTTAAAATATTTCAGGAACTGATACCATAAAACATCAGTGATTAGTGCAGCTTATAGGGAGCACTGAACAACAGCAGCATGGGATCTGTAATAATCTGTCTGTTCCTAGCTTTTGGCAAGAATTTGAGTCATCTGAGACACTATGAGGAGGCACTGGCCTGTGAGAAATCATCTCATTCCACAGCTGTGGTCACAGAGGGGATCCTCTGACACTTATCCTCAGTATAGGATCCAAGACTGTTTATTGCAATATCTTAGAGATATACAAGTCTGCCGCCCTCTGGATCCCTCTAGATTTGGTGATGGGAGGGACGGTGCAGATGACACAGCTGGGGTCTGCCTCTGTTCTACATGACTGTGAAGTTCAACAAAATGAAGTGCAGGG
>NW_008680969.1:7327-19077 GCF_000695815.1 Acanthisitta chloris | reverse complement strand
ACAGGCTGTGTGCAGCCGCTGGAGGGGCGTCTCCCTCGGCCCTGGCGCTCCGGCGCTGGAGTTGTGCCCTGCCCGCGCCGAGTGGGAAAAGCTCCAGCAGTAACAACATGGTGCTTCTTGTAGGTCATTGAGAAGCTTCTTTCCCAAGTGGAAATAAAGCTTGGTGCGTATTGTAGGTCATTTGGAATCTTCTTTCCCAAGTGGAAATAAAGCTTGGTGTATATTGTAGGTCATTGAGAAGCTTCTTTCCTAAGTGAAAATAAAGCTTGGTGCATGTTGTAGGTCATTGGGAAGCTTCCTTCCCGAGTGGAACTAAAATCTGCCCCTTGTATTTGCTGTATTTGCCCCTTGTATTTGATATTCTTGGACTTAGGGATATAAGAATTTACCTTAGCCATGGAATTTGTGACTTATACTTGCACACTGCTGTGCCATTATACTTGCTCTACATTAGGCAGCTGTTAAAGTGTTATAAGAATACATGTCAGGGAAGGTGAGTAGAGGTATGAAGTTTATAGACAAAGTAAGCAATTAGTGAAAACCAATCACAGAATCATATAATTTTAGGGGTTGGAATGGCCCTTTCCGATCATCTAGCCCCATCTGCCTTGGGCAGGGACACCTTCTCACTAGACCTGGTTGCTCAAGGCTTTATCCAACCTGGCTTTGAACACTGCAAGGGTTGGGGCATCTAATACCTCCCTGGGCAATTTGTTTCAGTGTCTCACCACTTTCACAGTAAGGAACATTTTCCTAATATCTAACCTAAATTTCCCCTTTTTCAATTTGTACCCATTACCCCTTGTCCTGTCACTGCAGCTTCTAACAGAGTCCCTCTCTGGCTTCCCTGTAGCCCCTTCAGATACTGCAAGGTTGCTTTGAGGTCTCCATGGAACTTTCTCTTCTCCATACACTTGCCAGTCTATGTAAAACTAACCAGTAGAAGAAAGCCTTGTAATTTGTTTTTCAGGCCTGAGTCAACTCTTCACTCCAGCTGACATCATTTATGTCACTGGTGAAAAAACAAACCTAGGGGCTTACCCTGTTTCTTTTTCAAGTCTGAAATATACCACTGTGTTTCTTGAAAACAGCATAGTATCTTTGGATGGAATAAAGGGTTTTCATCTGAAGTGCTTCCTTTTGAAGGAACACTGCCTATGTGTTATATTTACTTGGCATTTAGTGTGATTTATGCCAGAGCATCATATTGTCATGTATGTGCTCCTTTCAGCATAGTTTGCAGTTTCAGTTGTATTTGCATGTTCTGCTTACACTGTAAGTCTTTTGCCTGAAATTTATCTGCTGTCTGGCTCACTGAGAGCACTTAAAATGGGCAGGCCAGGGCAGCTCATTAGATGTGCTTTGTGTCGCCTGATAAACAGACCGAGAGTCTCCTGTCAGAGGTGGCACTCGGGAATGAGCTGCAGCCCACAGTTATCCATGTATCCCAGAGTTCAATTTGGCCTCTGACAGAGCACGGCAGATGGACTGTTTTCCTGGCTGCTGCTCTCAGATGAGCCAAAAGAGGAGAGGTGAGAGGGAATGGCTGCATACAGCGTAATAGGTATAACTGTGTAGTGAATCCAGTGCTTCCTGGAAGGACTGGTCATGTGATGGGGAGAGACTGCAGCCATCCTGTGAAACTATGCTGCAGGTGAAAGTACATGATCTGCTGCTGAAAAGATGGAGCTGATAAGGTTGCTGTTGCAGAAAAGCAGGGGCTGTAGTTCTGTGGTGCTTTGGCTTGGATTTCAGATCTGACCCTGTGACTACTTTTGCTAGTTTGATGCTGATCTGTAAGTCCCACAAATTTTATACAGTAACAGAAAGTAAGCAGTTCAGGGATTTATTTTTATATATATATACTATGCTTCTATACTTCTTTTCAGCCTGGAAGAGAGAAGGCTTTGGGGGTGACTTAATGGCAGCCTTCCAGTACTCGAAGGGAGCCTACAAGAGGGCTGGACAGGGACTTTTTACAAGAGCATGTAGTGATGGGACAAGGTGGAATGGCTTTAAACTGAAAGACAGTAGGTACAAATTAGATACAAGAAATTCTTTACTGTGAGGGTGGTGAGGCACTGGAACAGGTTGCCCAGAGAAGTTGTGGGTGCCCCATCCCTGGAGGTGTTCCAGGTCAGGTTGAATGGGGCTTTGAGCAACCTGATCTAGTGGAAAGTGTCTCTGCCCAGGGCAGGGGGGTTGGAACAAGATGATCTTTAAAGGGCCCTTCCAATCCAAACCAATCTATGGTTCTACTTTAAGAAATCTAAGAATTGCTCTAGCATTCAGTATAAAAATAATTTAATATAAAATTAAATTTGTTATAGAATGATTACTTATGACATGATAATATTATCCAATTGTCTTAGTAATACTGGCCAGAATCTAGAAATCTTGATCTGTTTTGGCATGACAGATACAGACAGAGAATACAGAGAAGAGCTGAACAGGACTTGCATATGGGTTTGTGTTCTGTTGGTATTTCAGGTTTGTGTTTACATTTGTCCTTATAATGCTGATCTCAGTGTTGGGTTCAGTAAAGCTGAAGAACCATGTAAATGTTTATTGGGGAAGAATCTCAGTAGTAGTGATGGTTTCTGCAAACTTTAAATTTAAAGCACATTGGATATGAAGTAACAAATTGGAAAAGTCTTCATTAAATGTTTCATGAGAATTTGGATTCAAGGCACTCAATTTAAGCAGGAGCAGAGTTAAATCCTTTACTTGCTACATTGTCTGACTTGGTCAAAGGGAGTCAAGAGATCTTAATAACCATTTCTTGACTTAATTTAAATCATTAGTGATGTCAGTGGAGTTAATGGTTACAATTAGAATAGAAATCAGGCTTGTTCTGAGAGCAGCTAGTAGCAGTGTGTGAATTGTTAACTGTTTACACCCTGTTTTGTTTGTAGGCAGGACAGATCCAAGCCTTGCACAGAACGGCAGTGCGCAATGCCAGTGGAGGGGCCTTGTTTGTGGTAAGTGATCCTCTGCCTCACTCTGAGGGGAATGTGTAAGAAGAGCTTGGAATATGCTCTTTCTATTCTGCTTCTGATGGGCAGAACTTTGCTGTAAAACACCTGCTGATATTTACAAACAAGCGTGGGTTGGGTTTTTATTGTAGAACTTACTAGAATTGTGATGAGTATCAAGAGGTTTTATTTTAGTTTATGACCTTGTGTTTCTTTCCTTATACAGTGAAAACTCTCAGTAATTTGCATGGGACTGCAGAATGAGACTTTTGCTTAAACTTTATTTGATTACAAAACAGTTCTTGTTTACTTGTTGGAGTTAATTGAGTTTGTAGTTGAAGGTCATTAAACCTTTTGCAGATGCAGTTTCTTGATTTCTAAAACTTGCTGCAGAATTACTTTTAGGCTCAGATCTTAGTCCTGTTCAGAGGAGTTGGAAAGTGCAGTTCTCGTTCATGTTCTATGTGATACAGCCTGTTGCATAATCAAGGCCATTAGGCATTGTCAGGGTATGTATAAATAGTAACAGTGATTGCAAAAAACAAAAAGCTCTAGAATTTAAATGTGTAGAGCAGCTGTGTTGCCTCTCTAGCTCTGAAGAGAACCTGAAGCATCTCTGAGAGGTGTGTTCTGTTCCATTCTGCTCCGCTCAGAGCTTTAGCTAATCTGCAGTTTAACAGCTGAATAATTTGGCACTTCCCCAACACTTGGTAGAAATCAGCCCTTTACTAGAGTTGACCACTGTTGAAAACAGGTGCTCAGCTCTTTTTGACAGATTGTTGTTGTGTGTCCTTGCCTTTCTGCAGCTGTCTACAGACTGAATCATAAAATGAAGTTAATGGGATTACAGTATGTGCTTCGTATACTTTTCCAGAAATCTGAGCAGGCATCCATGATTTATGGAGTGAGAGCTAGTATTCAAGGAACAGAGGAAACAGTGTAAGCTGGAAATTTAGGAAACTTCAAGTGTAGTTGGAGGTCAGTGAAGACGGGCAAAGGGTGTCTTTGGTACCCTGAAGGATGTTGATGCCTGGCATATGAAGCTAGATAGCTTTGTGAGTTCTCCAGGCATTTTCCAAGGTTTATGTAACTGTTTAAATTATTTGTTGCAGGAAGGAGCCTGGAAACAGAGAAAGGGAAGTCGAAAAGTGGAGTGGTTTGCAGCTGTTTATTTAATAGGGTTGTGGTTTAACCATTGTGGTGGTTTAGCATCATCGATTACTGTTACTCTGCAACAGAACTTTTGCTAGAGGAGCATAGGAAATTTTCTGTGGGTTTCTTTCCTTGGTTTTTGTTTTGGGCTTTTTTTGGATGTTTTTTAATAGGGTAATTTGTTGTTCTGTGAAGTAAAAGGCAATGGGAAGAAGGCAGTTGGATGCCATTGTGTCCATGTGTAATTGTTTGCCTTTAACTAAATTTCAGATGTTATTTAACGCAGCACATTTCAAGGGAAACTTGTCCTGCTGGTTTGAGCTGAAGGCATTATTTTAATCAACACCAGGTGTTTATATACAGTCAGACAACAGGACTCCCCCAACGATTTCTCTAGAGGAAAAAAAAATAAAATTAGAAAAAGTATTATTTTACTGGACTGTTACGAGCAGTTGAAGTGTCGAGCGTAGTTACAAACTGCTTGTGGAGGAATAGTGGACTTACCTGGGAGTAACTCTAACCTGTTGTGGTGTATGTCAGTTTACACACAAATGTCTTGGTTTTGTTTTGCAAAGCACATTGGTGCCTCTTGTTGCACTTTCCACATACAAAACCTATTTGCAAGGAAGAGAAATGCATACACCATATTTGTTTTGTCACAGCAGGGGACAGCCTAGCAGGGGACCTAGTTGTCATAAAATGTAGTATTAAAAGGCATTTCTGATTTGCATACCTGTGCATCCCTTTGCAGATGTGTTACATGTTAGCAGCAACATATGAAAAAGCCAAGAAGAGCTTTTCTTTCAACCATTAAACTAGGCAGCTAGATTGAAGTTCCAGAGAGAGTATATCAAGTTTAAAACTAGGTACATTGTTTGCCTGTTGTAATGTAAGAGTGATGCTCCAAGTCTGTATTTTCTGATGGCTAGGGAAGACCTGATTCCAAAGAGACATTTATTATCATTACCTTTCTTTGCTGAAATGTGCACTCTCTCTGGGAGTTATACCTGTCTTCAGCCTCCTTAACAGATAAAACTTAGCTGTTCAATATGTGGACTGAGTTTCCTTAATACATTGACTGCCCTGATGTGAGCTTTGTCATATGGTACACAGTTCAGCACAGAAGGTTAGAGAATTGCTGTATTATAGCTTTATTTACTTGTGAAGATGGTCAGTGAAATACTGGGGTTTGAGAGCACTTCCACTGTTTTTAATTTTATATTTTAATTTATATCTTGAATTCTGTTGGAATAGTGAATGTGGGGGACTTGCCCTTTAGGGAAGAAGTAATAAATTTCTTCTCAGTGCTGATTTGATATGGATTCTTAACGGTTGTTGCCCTTTTCTCCTGCAGACCACACAACTCTCTCATTGTGGTTTGCAATGCTTTGGACTGCTGTTTACCACAGGGCATAGGTCAAGTTTCAGGCCAGCTTTGTTGCAGTATGCTTGAAGGCTAAATTAGTCTAATTATTCTGTTGTAATTCCTCAGTGCTTTTTAATAATTTTCCGTGTCAAGACAGACAGATGATTGGATCACTGAAAAAATAAATAAAAATAATAAAATGGCCGAGGTTGGTGTAGCAAAAAGAATGTGAGGCTGAATGCTGCAATACAGATGTGGTACAGTCCAGCTGTGAATAGAATGAAAATGTATTGTGTAAGACTTTGGGAAACTGGGGAGCACGAGAAGAGACTCAGAAAAAATGCACAGATAGTGTTTTACCTTTCTCTTCAACAAAGTGCTGTAGTTGGTAAAGACATAATTGTTTGTACCGAGTTTGTATATGAAGGAAGCCTTAATATTAATATAATGGTTTATTTTCATGAGCATCTCTCATATGAGGAAAGAATGAGAGACCTGAGACTGTTAGGGAAGAGAGGGTTCAGGGGGATCTTACCAACTTCTATAAATACCTGAAGGGAGGGGGCAAAGAGGACAGAGACAGGGACTTTTCAGTGATGCCCAGGGACATGACCAGTGGCCTCAGAGAACATCAGGAAACACTTTTTTTCCTTTGAGGGTGATGAAGCACTGGCACAGGTTGCCCAGAGAGGTTGTGGAGTCTCCATCCTTGAATATATTCGGAAGAAGCCATCTGGACACAGTCCTGAGCAACCTGCTCTGGGTGTTCCTGCTTGAGCAAGGGGGTTTGGCCCAGACGGCCTCCCGAGGTCCCTTCCAACTTCAGCCACTCTGTGATTTAACAGTATTCTTTCTAATACTGTGTCATTATTTCTGATCTTGCTCTCCAGGATCTGTATCCTAAAAAAGGTAGAAATGCACCTGTGTCACTTCGGAGCAAATCAGCTCCTGCAAATCTCAGATAAAGGGTGCATTGTCAGGTAAGTGTAGGACTAGGGAACATGTGATTAACAGATTCCTAACTGCTCAGTAGGCCTAGAACTCTGTAAGCTCTCAATGAAAACTATCAAACTCTCTATGGCACAAAATTACATGAAGCCTTTTCAGGAAAATGGAGAACATAAAAAGTGGCAGATCTAATTTAGTGCTCACCTCTGCTGTGGCCTTTACAATATACTGTGGAACCTTGCTACAGCTGTATCTGTAACTTCCAAAATAAAGTCTTTCTTACTCCTCTTCACAGGTAGTGTATTTAAGGATATCAGTTTAGAGATGATACACTGAAAAGAACAGCTGTTCATGACAGAGAGGAAGACTTTAATAAATCAAATTTACTTATTTGCCAAAGAAATTGAGATGAAGTACAATTGTAACTATCAAATAGCTATGGAAAGCAAAACAGCAGTCTGAAATAAAACAGGCATGCAGATTTGAGAAGGAAGCTATGGAGATACATATGAATCATGGATTTGATCAGCTAAGACATAGGAAGGTCTGTAAGGGAAAAAAATAATAGAAGTTGCACAGTATTTCCGATCAGTTTTTCCTCCATCAGCCTCTTGTTGAGAACTTTGAAACTGGTAGAAAACTCTCACGAAGAGTCAAATCCTTTACCTGGAAGTATCAGTCTAAAATAGCAGCAGTTGTGTTCCTAAAAGCTGTTTCATGTTACCTTGTAAACCACACAATAAGCAATAAATCAATACTCAATATTAGTGTGTTCAAAGGGAATCAGTTACCTTTGTGTAATTCCTGTTATTAGAGGAAAGTCATCCTTGGTGTAGTATTTATTGACTTTAGTTTTATATTTGATGTGAAACTGTGGTGAATACAGCTGTCAAATTGATGGTGGCAGTAGTACTGTCTGTTTTGGGATATCAACAGGACAAGCAGAGGTGACCTCTGGCTAGACCAACAGATGTAATTGAATATTTGCCCTTTCAGTATTTCCATATTAAAATTTCTAAATCCAAGAATAGCCGCGGACCATACATGTTCTAAGTTCTCCACTGATCATAGTCTTTCAGTGTCCAAGTATCTTGCAACATTAATCTTTTAATTAAATCTTTTGCTGCTTAATAAGAAGAGTCCAGTGAGGCAACTGCAGAATTGCCCTAGGTTACTGGAGGAAATGATCAAAGTCAGTGGAGTGGGCTTCTTTCCTCTAAATATATCCCAGAATCACAGAGTATGTGGGGTTGGAAGGGACCCAAGAGGATCATTGAGTCCAACTCTTGGCCCTGCACAGGACATCCCCGAGAATTAAATTAAACTGTAGGTATTTAAAGGAAACCATAATAAGACAGCTGAAAATTTTGTGCAGGAAGGTTTTCGAGTGGATAAGGATTTTCATCAGAACTGAGAATTTATTGTAGGAAAATGTCACTTTCTTCAAGACTTCCAAATCTGTACTTCTGAAAATAGAGGAACTAACTTCAATTTGATGTTTCCCTAGATGACCACCTTAAAAATACTACGGTAGAATACCTTGTTTGGGAAATACTGATTCAAAATTCCACGTCTTCCATTTTGATTCAGAATTGTATATAAAATGAGAATGTTGAAATCCATTGTAAATCAAAATAATATGTTAAAAAGGATTAAAAATGTGCATTTGAATGTGCAAGTGGTTTAATTCTAGAGCAAGCTTATTGATGGATTTTGAAGTTTTTTCAAATTAATGTTTCATGATAAAAGAAAAAATGGGTGGGGGTTTTAGTCTTGTTGTTTAAGAAGGTATTAACCAGAGGACTCTTCATCTACCTAGTGTAAGTTTGAACATAATTGCCTGTATTAACACTGTATTAACAGTGTGAAAAAATGTGTATTTTGGTAACAACAGCATATTTCTCAGTCGATAACTTTTAATAGGCAATAACAGGAATAAGTAATGATTTTTAAGTGATGAAATACTTTTCGATATTTTTTTATAATTTCCCCAATATATTTAATCATTTTGGTATTATGAAGTTTTTATTCAGAATATATCATTTTTATTCAAGCGACACAACTGTAACTGTCTAATGAGAAGATATTTATAATAGTAAGTATGTCCTGAATACTGAATGCCTGAACTTCCTGGCAACCCATTTTTATATGGCTTTTTTTTTTCTTTTCCTGAAGCACAGAGACAGTCCTGAAAATAATCCAGATACTCCATTTGAATTCACACCTGAAAACAAAAAGGTATGCAGAAAAAACCCCAGTTAAACACACAGACTTTGTCCTTAGATCAGTCCTGATTTCTTTCCTTCTTTTCCTTTAAAAAGCGAATAGAAGCAATCATAAACAACTACCCAGAGGGACACAAGTCTGCAGCTGTCATGGCAGTACTGGATTTGGCCCAAAGACAGCATGGATGGTTGCCCATATCGGCTATGAACAAGGTATTTAGTACTTAATTAGCTTTCAAGCATAATTTACTGTTTTCTTTAACTATCCTACTAGAATATTAGCATTTATTTATCGCAGCATACTAATGTGGGAATTGACATGTGGCACAGAATTGTAAGAGTTCCCTGTGAGATGGTGTTTTTAAAAGTAAAAGGGAAAACTAATGCAGGAAACTCAGGGCTCTGTTGTTGACATAATGTTAGCCCATTGCTAGAAACCACAGACAGAACAAAGCAAAAATTACACGAGCCCTGTTTAGACAGGCTCTTTTCCCAGAATCTTCCTGGAAGTACGAACAGAAACTTGGAAGATTTTGTTCACTGCTGAGTTTGGGGAAACGAAAAAAGGTAAGGGCAGTGTGTTTTTTCTCCTCCCAGATTAGTGGCACTACACACATTGCCTGGATTGTGCTTAATCCCTAGGCCTGTAAAGACCTCTTAGTGTAGTAGATGTCAGGAGTGTTGTGTAACACCTCACAGCAAGCGCCCAAAGACCTACCCTGTTATTGATTAGAGTTGTTTCAAAACAAGCAAGGAAGGAGGCAGATGCCCTGCTCCCAAGGGAGAGGCTGCGTGACAGTAACCAAATACAAAGAAAATTTAAAAAATCTGGTTTATATTCATATGAATAAATCTATTGTATTTTGTGTTACAGTCTGGCATATCATCAGTTTTAAACTGACAAGTTTTAAATTCAGTCTAGGTACACTAAGTGAGGATTGTAAGCGTTACAGAAATGACTGAGGAGTTAAATGCACCTTCAAAGAAGGGCAAGTTAGTCCGCTACTGTTTCTACAGAGTAACATAAAGCTTCAAATCTCCATAAATGCTGACAGAGTATTTTTGTTTATTTAAGTTTCAGATTGATACTATGTTTAAAATGATCTTAAGGTTTTTAAGTGAGCAAATATTTTCCGTGATTCACTGTTTGCCTGCTATAGAAACTGGAACATAAAACAGTTACACTATTGAAACCAGAGCCAGCTCTCAACTTGAGAGCTTTGCCAGGGTTCCAGGTTAATGAGGTCAGGGATAGTTGCACCAGAGCTGGCTCCATGGAGATCGTGCTGCACCCCCTCTTTATTAGCTGTGATGCCAATGTGTAGCTGTAGCCGTGGTGGGTCACAGAGCCTGAGAGAGACCTGCTCTCTATGAATTAGGTGAGCGCGGTACCAGCGTCAGAAGGCTGATGTGAGTTTGCGTGGGCAGACTCGTACGAGTTTGTTCATTCATGCAGCAGCAGCGCAGTGTGAGCTGGAGCTGACAATGAAAGCTGAAACCCAGCTGATTCCTCACATCTGCTTGTGTATTGTGCTGGGGAAGCTGACTTGAGCTCCTTGTTGTGCCAGTCCATGGCTCAGTGGGGTTCGTGCTCAGGCAGGGTGACAGCAGCCAGAGTAACTCGGGTGTCTTGGCACCCATCCCCTCCCTCTTATCCACTGCTGCACACAGGACAGGTGCCTTTACTGCTGCCCTGTGAGAATTCTATACAGCATGTGTTTTCCCCTTCTCGCAGGTTGCTGAAGTTCTAGATATGCCTCCCATGAGAGTGTACGAAGTAGCGACCTTCTACACGATGTACAACCGCAAACCTGTTGGGAAGTACCACATTCAGGTCTGCACCACCACGCCGTGCATGCTGCGAGACTCCGACAGTATCTTGGAAGCCATTAAGAAGAAACTTGGTATGACAACATACTTGTAATGTACTTTTTGTCTTTTTTTACCATTAATGATACAGACGTAAAATTCTTCATATGGTAGACCAAAAACTGGTCATTCAACTTCATAAGGTTTATATGGGCTCAGCTCTCTAGCCTGTCAAGGTCCCTCTGGATGGCAAACATGATGTTAACAGAACTTTTGAATTATCTGTGGAAAAAGTCAATTGAGAATGCTACATCAAATGGGATGCAAGGAGTACTCATGGTTTTTGGGAGACGGTTGGGGATTTTTTCCTCCTTTTTGGAGGGCTATGGGGAGAAGAGGAGGTTAAGATCAGCAACTAACATCTCTTCCCCTTCTATGAAGTCAAAAGCTGTGCTAACATTTCCCAAGAGCCAGTGATACGAGCTGCAGAACAGCTGCTTGTTGTCTTGTGCATTGCATGTATTCTGTTGTCTGAAAAAGCCATGTTTAGATTAAATTTGCCTTTGTTTGTTGCTGCAGAGATAGCTTAATTCTAACTGAAACTCTTAGCTGGAGAAATCAAAGCAGTAAGGATGATTCTTTAGCTTTTACCGAGACACAGGCCTTACTTAAGACTTCTATTATTCCCCCTGCCCCAAATAACTGGAGGAAAACTGCTTTTCAGCATTCTTCTTTTCACGGAGTGTTTTGTCAGGATCAGACTCTGAGATGTTTGGCTAACTTGCCTCTGGGGAGGGTCTGTATCTGTAGCAGTAGAACAGTAGTGTGTCATGGAAGCCAAGTATGTGTACAGCACTGTTCAGTAAGTAATCTTTTGTGTATAAACTTGGAAGTTGTTTATGAATTTGTAGCTGACAGTGTTAATGTTTGGGTCTTGGTTAATGCAGGAGTTTAATACTCAACAGTGTATATTAATGCATTTCCTATCAGCACATGAAAGCTGTTTCCCTATTTTTCCATTCCATTGTGTTGATGACTGAAAATGTTCCTGGGTAGATCTGTTTCTTAGAATTGTCATTTCATGGTTACTTTTCAGCAAATCATACCTTTAAATGAGGTCTCAAAAATACATCTGAAAACAGACTTCACAGTTTACTAGAATCTTTTGTTTGGTGGAAACATTTTGGCCTCATTTAAGAGGGTTTAACTATGCAAATGCTTTTAGGGCCAAAATTCAAGTAATGAGAGATGTCTGTGGAGTGCTTAGATTCATGC
>NW_008680969.1:0-7300 GCF_000695815.1 Acanthisitta chloris | reverse complement strand
ACCTAATATTATTTATTGGTTTAGGTATAAAAGTTGGGGAAACAACACCCGATAAGCTCTTCACGCTGATCGAAGTGGAATGTTTAGGTGCTTGTGTAAACGCACCGATGGTACAAATAAATGACAACTACTACGTAAGTACTGCATTCCCTTCTAAAAGGTGAAGCTTCTTGGTTGGGTTACCTGTGTTTTCAGCTGTTGTGGATTACGAAGTTTTGGTCAGTTTTTTAATTCCTATTGGCAGGGACAACTGACAGCTAGAGCATCTTTGAGTTTCTTGGCTTCCCCTTTTCTCATCACAGCTGACACCATTGTGTAGTATGTGCAGTGGCATGGGTATAGTGGGTAGGCAGAGATCCAGCTCACTAATACACCAAGGAAGCTGAAAACACATTGTTAGTTTTAACATAATCTCTGAAACTATATGTAAAACAAAAATTTTGACATAAGTAACTTTTTAATTTTCCTAATTCTTTAAACCAGTATATGTGTTAATGGATCAAAATTACCTGTGCCAGGGTCACACCTAAGAATCTCTAACCTGATGGATTTTGAATGCTGCAATTAGCACAATTAGTGACTCTTTCTCTTTTGTCAATTTCTTTTTTTTTTTTTACAGGAAGACTTGACACCAAAAGATATTGAAGACATAATTGATGAGCTAAAGGCTGGCAAAGTTCCCAAACCAGGCCCAAGGTATGCTGTATTTGTGTAATACTGGTCACCTCCTGGAAGGCTGATCCTCTGAGAAACTAAGTTCCTGTTTCAATGATTTGAGTTCCCAACCTACAGCTAAAAATCATTAATTTACTGAACAGAACTTCATGCATTCAAAGCTGAAAAGAACTGGAAAGAACTGAGACTTTCTATGTTCCTAATGACTAACCAGAGGAGCATGAAAAGTGAAAACAGCAGTTGTGATTTGTCTTAGTACTCAAAAGGTGAATGATGTCACCTGTTGGAATTTTTTACCTAGATCATTTAAACCAACAAGTGCCTTTTGGTTGGTTGATTGTGTTGTTTTTTCTGATTTATGGCAAAAAACAAAGACTGGAAGTTTGTGAAAGGGTTACTATTGCTGAACTTTTCTTACTCAGTATTTCCCACTGTTCTTTGCTAGCCCAACCACACATTTGTGTGCAAGAAGGAATTAATTTGACTTAGGTGTGTTACCTATTCCTGGTTTCTATAAAGATTTCTTTTGAATACAAACCCAATAATCTTAAAACAGTTGTAGTTTCCAAGCACAGGGGAGCATCTCTAACAAAAATACAACTAATGGGATGCTGCCTGGCCTACATGTAAATAAAAGAAAACTAGTGGTCCTATCTTGCATTTCAGTTATGAAGCTATTTGTTACTACTTGAATTTGGAATCCTTTCGATTTAAGAGCAGTATCACACTTTTTAAGAATGAATGGAAAGAAAAAGAACAGCCGGTGGCTTCAGCCTTAACTCAGATTTGTAACTGTCCTTCTATGCAGTGATTAAACAGCATCTGAGGTCATAACAATACCAGTAATGAATGAAACTTTTCATTTCCCAGGAGTGGACGTTTCTCTTGTGAGCCAGCCGGTGGCCTTACTTCTCTGACTGAACCTCCCAAAGGACCAGGCTTTGGAGTTCGACCTGACCTCTAAGGATTTTTGTAATATAAGATGAACTGTCTGAAAATAATAAAGTACCTTCAATCTCAGTAAAATTATGTGCATTCTGCCTTTTTTTTTTTCAAATGAGGAAAGAACAGCAATTAGAGTATCTAACTTACCATGGTTTTAACTATTGCAAAGCTTAATCATAATTCTAGATTAGAAGAAAAGTGGGTCTGTAGACTGTAAAGTGACTCACTGAAAGAGTCCACTTATGATCACTGAGAGGTCAGTGTTGTGTCTTTTGATGTGTCATTGAAAATTCTTTCCGCTTTTTCTAAGGCTCTTTGAAGCAGCACTAAATTACGAATCTGGCAAATGCACAAGGAATCAAACTGAAAGGAGACAATCTGACAAAACTTCATCATGTTATTTTTATTTGCAATTTATTGTGGTGTAAAAAATCTGGTAGGTTCAGTGAGAAGCAATTCTTCTTGAGCTTAATTCTTCTTAGTACCACTCAGTGACCAGGAAAAATGTGAAAATTAACTTTTCATCATGTTACCAAAAACCCCCAAATAGCAATAGTACTTTACTATAAGAATGAACAGCAACACAAAAAAACCATTTCCTGTACAAGTTTATTCAGTACAGATAAGGTGTGCAGTTGGGGGAAGACAGAATATACCAGAACAGTTTCACATATGGCTAAGAGTAATAACATGACACTGGATATGTTATTTGCAGATCCTTCCTTGACCTTACTGCTGTGTACCAGCTACTTTTAAGAACTAATCTCTCTGAAATTGAGGCATATCTCTTGATGTTAAAAAGCTGAAGATAATTTTTTTAAAAAACTGACTGCCTCTTGACAATAGTTATGCTTATAAAATTGGGCAAAAGCTTCAAGTATACATATATATACAATATATATACACACACATACATTTCCATGTAAATTAGGAAATGTGAACACATCAGACACCTGAGACCATATTTTGTCTGCCTCTTCTAAAATCAGGCGTGGAACTTACATTCTTACTACAATTCATGTAGTAAATGGAGATTAATTGTATTTATAATTTTATTTGGTATTATATTTGTTTTGATAGTGTGATTAACAGTACTTCCCCAAACTATTCTCCCCCTTCTGGGCTAAATTTTGTTTTCACAGATTTCCCTGCATAACAACTCTCTCCTGTAGTCTGTTTATGTACCACCTTTACTTCAATAGGCTCTGTCAATTTCCTTGACATACTGTTAAAAAAAGTAGTGCTACCGTTGGTAGTTCTGAAAGCAAAATGTTATCTGTAAATCATTTTATGAAAAAACTTGCTATCTCTTCCATATGACTAAATTTATAAAATTAAATACCTGAATTGCATATAAATTGGAAAAGCCATGAGTGAAGCAGTTTCCAAATAAGCATAAAAAACCCCTGCTTGTATAGAAGTGGTATAGAAGACAGTGCATAAGAAAAAATAGTACATGGGTTGAAATACTATCTGTCATTTAAAGTTCCTGAATGCTCTTCTAAAAGGTCACTCCGTGTCTGTAATAGCCACAGGCCTCATAGCAGGACAGGCATCTGGCACTGTGCAGCACTTCTCTAGGGACGTGAGCCAGACAGCATGTCATATCTTCATGCAGAGACAGACTCATTTCAACCTACCAATCTGACTAAGCTGTTTGCTCGACCGTAACAACAAAGCTGTATCCTAGTCCACACAGGTTTACCTTACTCTAACCTGCTGTGAAAGCAGGCAGATATTTTTGAAGTATACATTGAATGTAAATGAGGATTTTTGCATGCCTTGTGGAGCTGTCGTGTGTTACAGTTATTCAGAAGTTTGTATGTAACTGTGAACTCGGTGGGATTGCGTAATCCTGTTGAAGGGAAACAGTTTTAGACCTGCCAAACTTGAAACTTCGGAGCATACAGAAACAGAGCTCTAGAATGTCAGGCTCCTCCCATTTGTAAAGCTGGACAGAATTTGTTGCCTTATCCCACTTTTCTCCTCTGTTCATCTCATTTGTACGTGAAAATTTTGATGTCTCATGAGCAGAACATGGACCTCAACAGTTTCCCTTTTGTTGAAGATTATTAGTGATGTTCTGCCGACAAGCTGTCACTCACTTTGAAGGAACATGTAACAGTCTGCCAATCACTTGACTAGAGAAGGATGATTTGCATTATCCTTACAGCATAGCACAAATCTGATACATCACTGTTTAATATTACAGGGCGGCTGTGAACTGTGAAATCATTAAAGAGAAATACGAAAATAACCCAGTACCCTTCTCTCTCCTCTTACCCACTTAATTTATCAATTATATAAGGCTTTATGGTTCTAGCTTCCGCATTAAAGAAGTTTGGGCAATCACTTTGTATTATTTCAGATTTTGTTTAAATTTGAACATTTCAAACATCTGAACTAGAAATACATATTCTGCAACATTTGTTACATGTACTTGTTTACTATATACAAAATTATTTTCACAGTGGTAACTTATGCAGGACTGTGATGAGAATTGACAAGATAATGATTATGAGAGTTACAGAATAGTGCAAGAATTGATCTAGTCAAGTTCTCTTTTCTATTCTTGCATAGCTGCAATTAATACCTCGTGCTTGCTTCTACTAGTAGTATTGAATATTTTAGGTAACAAGTATTGACAGGACATCATTCTCCTCCTGAGTAGCAGAGGGTTACTAATTCTGGGCAGCTGGCACTAACCTGTGAAGTTATTAAACACTTGTAATTCTGCAACTTGAATCTACCTGTTAATACATTGGATTGTAAGAGTATTGGATGGTGAGTTGAACAAAAAATGAGTCAACCACAGCAACTGTCACATGTTCCCAAAACTAGTGATGCAGAACTGATTCTGTGTTTTCTGTGGTCTTGTCTGCCCATTCTTGAAGGACGGACAAACTAAAAGAATTCACATGCTGTGTTAATTCTAAAAGTGGAGAAAAAAAAAAGACTACCTAGAGATTTTAAAATAGGTACAGTCTTGAGAAAGGAAATGAGCTTTAGAACACAAAAGTGTAAGATATGTGAGGAACCCACCGGACTGTGAGAGCAGGAGGTGGCTGGTAGTTTTTTCCTTTGGCGAAGATGGAACAAATTCTGGCATAATAGAAAACTCTACTAGATGTATGTGTTCAATGCGGGATGGAGTACAGAAAGGATTTTACCTAGAACAGTGTTCTGTCATTAAATAGGAAGGAGCAGTGAAATCCAGTTCCCCCTGCCAGGATGTTTGCTGGGCCCGCTGGCTGACCTGCCAGTTACCTGCTGGAGGCTAGTGCTTATGCTTTCACCTGTGTGCCACCTTGCAACTTCTTGGGATCGAGTTCTTACGTGAGATTCTGGTACTGCAGTCTGAGATTTTCAGTCATTCAGCGCCTAGACTGAATTCAGCAATTCCATGGTTCAGCCAGGAACTGGTGACTAAGGCCAGCAGTTTACATGGCTGCTAACACAGGATGTTTCACCAGGGAGGGCAGATCAAGGAAGTACCACACAAAACAACACGCAGCTACAAAGGCATTTTGCAGCTGTGCTGTAGGTACAATGGAGGAGCTTCTGGAGACAAGGGGAAGAAACTAATGTAGGGGTAGCAATTAGCAGTCCACTGACGCTTTTTATTAGTCCAAACAGTAGCTCTTATAAAAGGCTTAAGGAACTGTATTTTTTTTTTTCAGTTACTGATAGGTATTGTCAGATTCTAACATCTGCTGCAGAAGATGTGGCTCACGAGACTCCTTTCCTGTTAGCTGCTGCTTGTGAGCAGCTCCCAGCACACAGTGAACTCTTGGCACTGTACACGACCTGCACGAGGATCAAAATGCAGTATAACACTGCTGTGCCACACCTGTGGCCTGCCAGGTTCTAGAGTGTCAATCCCTGTGTAATGCTGTGAGAAGAAAAATTGTGCTGCATTGGGAAACGGTTCTTACTCCACTTGTGCTGACATTCCATAGGCTGTCTGCTCTTCAATCTGCTTGCCACTTCAGGTGATGGTCTCTACAATCAACCTGGCATGAAAAGAATGTGAAGGCAACTCTCTTTGCTACATGGTCACTGAGGGTGGCAGACCTGCTCCTGGCCACCTGACAGTGCTCCTTGTATGCCAACAGTCAAACTGAGGCAATTTGATTCTGTGTGAATCAAATGATCTACAAACCATGGTCCACTGTAGACCATCAAATGGTCTACAGACGGTTCTACAAATGACCTCTACCAGCATTTGTACAGTAACATTGTGAAAGCAAACGAGGTGAGTTTGCCTAAACACGTAAGCTGTCATGCAGCATGGGAATAGGAGAGATTTGTGATGCCATGCTGGTACATGCTGGGTGGAGATCAGGATGTAAATCCACACAGTAAGTGGCCACAACCACAGTAATCTTTTAATTCTGAAAAGCAATCACTTTTCTGACTTGACTAGTAAACATTAAGGAATTCCTACATAATAACAGATGAAACTAATCCAGCAACAGAGTGAGCACAGCAATTAATACTATGCTAGAGGGCTTTGTTAAGCTGCCTTCTCAAAATACTACACCTGGCAGTCCAACAACCTTTATTTAGTATCTTCCAGAAGCAACCTGGAGAGAGAACCCCCGCATACAGCACCACACAGGCTCCCTAAGCCTTACCACATAATACTGCTTTAATAAGCAGATGCAAAACCTTTCACAAGTCCAGATGAACGACCCATTTTCAAGGCTGCAACCAGAGCTAAGGTCAGGCTGCTTCTGCAACCCCTTTTGATGCAATTCCATGACATCTGGCTTATTTGTGCAAGCAGAGCACCGCCAAAAGAACTGGTTTTGAAACCTGGAAGTTGCTTGTACCCGCCTGAGCGGCTGTGGGCCACTCGGAATCCGAACCACAGACTCGATCAGGTTGGAAAAAACCTCTGAGATCACCAAGTCCAACCTATGACCTAGCTGACTTTGGCCCCCATGAAGTTCCTGCAGCTCCATGGCTGCTCCAAGGGGCAGCAGCCAGCACTGAGCAGGCACCCAGGAGCAGCAGGATTGTCGCTGGAATCATCAGGAAAACGCCTTAACATCAATTTAGTATTGCATTATTATGCCATTTTTAGGCATTATTTATTGTGGCGCCTGATGCATAGGGGATTGTTCTGCCAAGTCTGCATACCTAGCTCCAAAAACTCCAATCTTTTATATATATAACTCATACGTATTCGGTTTCTCCATACATACTGATTATTCATTTCCCCAAAATTATTATCCTGACCACTCCCCTTATTGTAATATTGCTCATGCTCATTAAATTGAGGTGGTAATCCCAGGTGGCCCTAGGGCTCTGCTTTTGTGACCACTCAGTTTGTGAACTTTGGCTACCCTGTCTGTACTTTTCACCCTTTTATTTCTGGGCTTTTGCCTAGGCCAGCTGTAAACATCGATCACACCTTTGTTCTGCTACCTTCTGTTTCTATCCGCCCATCTTCTGGTTCCTGCCCAGTGAACACATCCCATACATGTTGCCTAAAACACACAGTTCCCTCCCTTTCTAGCCCAGTAAGCACATGTCCTAGACATCTGGTTTTAACCATTATCCAAAACATGG
Organism: Acanthisitta chloris; assembly: GCF_000695815.1. NCBI lineage: Eukaryota > Metazoa > Chordata > Aves > Passeriformes > Acanthisittidae > Acanthisitta > Acanthisitta chloris. The sequence goes on along the minus strand of NW_008680969.1, from coordinate 103 downwards.
ATAACACATGTCTAACACAGCGACCTATACACTTCTCATCACATAAGAGCACAATTCTCTAACACACTTCGCTTTAATTACTGCCTGAGCGCACAGTCCTCTA
>NW_008680968.1:803-1172 GCF_000695815.1 Acanthisitta chloris | reverse complement strand
TTCCCGCTCCTGCCTGCTACTGCATCCTCCTGCCTGCTCCTGCCTCCCCCAGCTGGGCCACTGCTTGCTTCCCCTTTCCCTTTCACTTCGTTTCCCACTTCCTGCTCTCTTTCCCCCCCTTCCCACTCATTTCCCCACTTCCTACTTGCTTCCCCCTTCCCACTCGTTTCCCCTTCCTTCTCCCTACCTCTTCCCTCTCACTCCCCTTTCCCTTTTTCCTGTGTCTTCCCTCTGGCTTCTCATTTCCCTCTTCCTTCCTCTTTTCCTCTCATTTCCCCCTTCTCTCTTGCTTCCCTCTTCCCTATTGCTTCCCCCTTCCTCTTCCCTATCGCTTCCCCCCTTCTGCCTCTTCCCCTTCCCTCTCACTTC
>NW_008680968.1:388-751 GCF_000695815.1 Acanthisitta chloris | reverse complement strand
CTTCCCACTTCCACTCTCCCTTCCCTCTTCCTTCCCATCCTTCCCACTCACCTCCTCCTTCCCCCTCGTTTCCCCGTCCCTGTTCCTTCTCCCTGGCTCCCCCTTCCCTCCCACTGCTATTCCCCCCCCCGCCTCCTTTCCGGGGTGTTTCGCCTGCGCGAACCTGTGGGCAAATGAAATTTTCCTCCACGCTCAGTTCCTCTTTCAGTGTTTGTGCCCTTTGTGTGACGTCGCCGGTGTCACCACGGGACTGGCCGTGCTCCGCACTCGCCACTACGCCGTGGGGAGACCCCCGGGGAGACCCCCGGAGCTGGCAGGGAAGGTCTGTGGGACAAAAGGGTCACAGACCTGCTGCCCCCGACA
>NW_008680968.1:0-234 GCF_000695815.1 Acanthisitta chloris | reverse complement strand
CCTACGTGCCTGCCAGGTTGCCCAGCACAGGCTACAGCCAGCCCTGAAATCTCCTCAGCTGCTCGACCCCTGGGGCTACCACGGAGCCCTGCGCTGTGCCGTGCTGCGCTGTGGCAGTCGCTTCGAGATCCTCAGGCAGTGTTTTTTGTGCAGGGAGTTGTATTTCAGCACATCCCTGACCCCTTCCCACGGGCTGTGCCGGGCGAGGTGCGGTGCCCGGAGGGGAGCGCGTGG
>NW_008680967.1:19113-28220 GCF_000695815.1 Acanthisitta chloris | reverse complement strand
GCACAAAACCCAAACATAGCCTCATACTAGCCCCTATGAAGAAAGTTAACTCTACTTCAGCTCAAACCAGCACACTATTAAACTGTCTTTATGTCAACCCATGGGTTTTTAGCTTTTATCCTTCTGATTCTCTACCCCATCCGACTGGTGGGAGAGTGAGTGGGAGGATGCATGGTGCTTAGCTACTGGTCAGGGTTAAACCATAACAACTGGACTCCCTCCAACAGGTCTCTCTTTCATGCGCTGAAGGGTCCAGAGTTGAGCACAGTACTCCAGGTGAGGACACATAAGAGTGGAGTAGAGGGGTAGAATCACCTCCCTCAATCTGCTGACCATGCTTCATATGATACAACCAAGGATAATTGGCTTTCAGGGCTGTCAATATACCTTGCCATCTCATGTCCACCTTTTTATCTACCAGCTTTTATCTACAAGAAATGATACTAGTCACAAGATTGTGTGATAAAGCACAAAAAACTTCCTTCAAGTTAAAATAATGACATTACTGAAGGAAGAAGAGAGTAATTTAATAGATAATTTAATATGGGGATGATAAAAGGAAATAGTCATATTCTAGACATATGTTGTGGAAAATATGAACTATGAAGCATCTTGGAACAAACCAGAATGAATCAAGCATTGCTAGTATTCCCACTGAATCATGAAATTTAAATCTCAGCTTCTGTAAAGTAACCTCATTGATTGAACATGATTTAAAAAATCTAAATGAATAATATAGACATATATAATTTTGAAAAAATAAATCTATTCTAATGCAGGAATTATGATCACAGCTTATGGAATTCTGTAACATGGAAATAGCTCAAGTTCTGACCCAGTACTAAGTTTTCCTTTTCTCATGTGTGAGTATCTCTTCTTCACTGTTTTTTTTTCAGAACTTTTTGATCTTTCTGTGTATACAGGATTTCCAAAATGCTCCAGCAATTTAATTTTTCTCTCTCTGACCACACCAAGATAAGAGTATAATACATAAAGTTTCTTGAATTTGCTTATTAGTACACTAGTAACAGTTCAGCCTCAGGCAAATCACTAATCCTCACTGACCCTCCACTCATCTGCATGTGAAATATGCCTAATAAAAAGTTCACAAGTAGTATGGAATTGAGAGTGGACAAATAGCTTATAGAAGTAGAATACTAAAATTGGCATAATTAATTGAACTGCAGTAAAAATAATCCTACTGGCAGCAGTAAAATTATTCAGTCACATAAGTTTTATTCTGTTACCAGTCATGTAAATGCTCTAACTGAAGTAAATATTATATCCCTAGCTTTCTCTCCAAGGAAGAGCAGTAGCACTGGCTGTAAGTATATTTTTGCTGTTGTTGGTAATTATGTAGCACTTAAGCAAAGCGAGAGTAGAATTTACAAATTCTGATTAACTTGAAAAATGTTCTTTTACCATTGAAACTGATATTACAATCTTAATTTCAGTCTGCTGAAAAGACACAAGTGTGACTTTTATTAAAATAATAATTTCTGATTTTATTTCTCTATCCTGTAAAGTCAAAGTCCCTTAGAATTTTAAACTTCTTACTGGCAAAGAGGAAATCCATAGTCATGGCATTTATAAGCATTGCTAAACTTTGTAAAGCTAATAATGAGGTGAACAAGGAGAAAACCTACAACCTTCTTATCAGTCAATATTATTCTGCTTACTTTTCATAAAGTAAAAATTTACTTGAAGTTTGCTTTTGCTAATTGAGAGCCCAGTGAGAGCAACTGTTAAATTGATTTATATGAGAAAAATCTTGAAATTTTTCTGGTAAGTTATATAGCAATTAAGTACCTTAGTTAACAATAACTTAAATAAATTATAGATTAAAATATGTGCTAAAGAGAAGTAAGTGATGACATTGCATCCATGAGGAAATACTGTGTCTAGGTTTTATGGTTCTTGCATATTTCTACTACATTAGTTTATATTCTGCAAATTCTAAATTATTGTTATAGAATACTATAGGGTTTCTGTTGCCAAGATACAGGTACCAAGTTATGATACAGGTCTGCTATTGTTGGCGTATGCAGACAAGAAACAGCTCTTTACTTGAGATTTTACAATTGTCCCAGGCACCCATACCAAAATGAAAATAATAAATACATAGATAATTAACACAACTGTGGAAGTCTTTGACATCATTTGAGTCTTACAGTCACTGGGCCATACAATCACAGACATAGTTTTAATTAAAAAAAACCTAGCAAAAGGCTCATGCATGGAATGTGGAATTGTTAGATGCAGCTCTGGACAAACCATTAGACACTTGGAGAAAAATACCTCACAACATTGTCAAGTTCAAGAATTTTTAAGTTTTTCTATGTCATGTAACGTAAGTTCCCATTGGGTGATCTGATTCCCCAAAGATCATATAAACAATTTTAATTCTGGTACTGAAAAAACAAGTTTCAAAAGATTCAATCCTGGTACGGAATTTTCCACAAATTGCAATATCTAGTCGTTTGCAATACTGATGCAATAATACATCTCTGTTTCTCTGCTGATACTTGAATTGTGCCAAAATAGAATGTAGTCTTTAAAAGTATTAGAATCACAGAATCATAAAATGGTTTGGGTTGGGGGGAACTCTCAAAAATCACCTAGTCCTATCTTCCTTGCCATGAACAGGGATGCCTTCCACTAGATCAGGTCACTCAACACTGCATTGAACTTGACTTTGAAACCTTCCAACACTTCCAAATACTCTTAGCATATTCTTCATTCCATTCTGAATTTTCCATTGTTTCCATGTAAGCCCCCAAATCTATTTTCTCCAATTACTCTAGCATCAGGGAAAGAATAGAATTCCAACAGAAGAATTTAGGATATTTATATCACTGGATGGATTCTTAGGCTAGAAAGAATAGGAAGGAAACTACTAGAAAAAGAAATTTTAAGGAGACTGAAGTCGGGAAAATATTAGATATTTCAGAGCTTTTCTAATTATATCCAGATCTTTTTAATTATATCTATTTAAGCTTAAAAATACTTATATAAATGTGATAGCTGGTTTTATTGAATATGCAACTTTGTAAAAGATGCTTTCAAAAGAACCCTATCTACTGGAGAAATGAACAGTCTTTCATATTGAAATGTGCTAGTGAAATACACTATCAAAGTAGGGAGGGAGATTTTGGAACCTGTGTTTAACAGTCAGCTTTGTGTGACTTAATGTTTCTAGGTAATTCTAAATCTTATAAAGTTAAAAGCAATTCTAAAAATTTCTACATAATTCTGAAGACCTAACTTTGGTTCTTTAGCCTATTGCACAAAGCAATGACTTTTGATGTAGGAAGTTCTTCATTCACATCCCTTACCCTCACTGAGCATGATCTTGACCTTCTTCAACTCTTCGTGACCATGCTAAGTTACAGATTTATAACTAGGCCAAGTCATATATATTTGAAAAAATTATACCCTTTTTAGTCCTGTGTAAAAGACCCTGTTACTTTGGCCCTTTTAACAAGAATTTGCTTTGAAAAAAGAAATCACTAATGCTTGAAAGATTTGTAATAGCTTTGCTGAGACTACCTTTGAAAAACCATTATATTTAAACAGGTTACATTTTGTCCTTCCTGTGGCTTCCTACTATGCTCATTCACCAGGAAAATTTTGTACAAGCTGTGGTATCCTCATTGCAATATAGTCTTATTTTGCATTTTACTGATTTTTTTCTTTTTTAAAATTTGGTTGGATGAGATATATGAAGAACTGTATACAGCTGAACCCAAGGAGGGGAACTTTTTATCTTTAAGGTCTTTGGTGGCTTCCCATACACATATAAAAGACAAGACTTTGTATTTTTTGGTCAAAGAAAGGACTATACTCTCGAATTTTCCAAAGAGCTAGTAGATAGTCTTCCATCCAGGAACTTGCTTCCATTTAGTGAGTCTGAGTGAGGGTATTATGAAGTTGCTTTTCCCATTCTGGGGTCAAAAAAGCATCAGTAAAACCTTTATAGATGGTAATGCCATGGGTATTTGATAGCAAGTAATTAATTTATATGCACTTGATCTACAATTGTCAGAGCATCAGCTAAAGTAACAAAGTTTCACTTATTTCTGACAATGAGCTGATGCAGGTAATACAAATCTGAGAGTCAGTCTGCATAAGTTTAATAATACTGTACAGAGAAGATAATTTTCTTCTTTAGGTAAGTAAAATACAGGCGGAAAAACAGAATGGCACAGAAAGAAAAACAGATTTAAAGCAATAACACAGTCATAAAAAGCAATATGGGTTTGCCACTGTATCTTCAAAGGGTCAAATCATTATAAATCCACTGATATGCAGAAATAAAAGCACAGCATACAAGTGACAGGATGATCATGTTACATCATTGGTTATCATTGAATTGCAGCCAGAGTGGAGGGCCTGGTAGATGGTTAAATCAGCTTAGTACTTATTTTTGCCTAATTCCTTTAGACTTGTTTGGATGACAGCAGTACAACCCCATCTTGAACCTTCCAACCTAATAAATCACCAGAGTACCTTTGACTTGCATTGGTGCATTCTTCCTTTTTTTCCAAACATTTCATGAAATTTTTTTGAGATTCTATGGAAAGCATGCTACATTGCCAAATGAGATACCTAAAGCTTATATGTGCATCATCATATTTATTCACCTTGAGTTCTTTTTATTTAAGAGATGACCAGATTTTATATTTTCATGCTGGACTCCACCTTTTATTATCTTGTCATTCTCAAGTACATCATTTTGGTGTAAACATGCAATTGCTGAGTTATTCCTTTGAAATTCTGGAGTGACTCTGAACAAACTCTTGAAAACTGTGCTCACTATCCTTCAACTATTATTTACTTGTTTGTTTGTATCAGTTATTTATTATATTCCCTGTACTTCATGAAATGTACCTTTGGATTTGTTGCAAGTGCATCATCTGATCAACTTCTAAATTTTAGTCAAGTATAGAGTAGGAGAGGAAAGAGTAATAGCTTTTCCCTGTCAACATGCTTTCACATCATTTTACTTTGTTAAAAGTTTTTCTTAGTCCATTCTGAAGAAATTAAGCAATGTCTGAAAGCAGGTGTTAAATGTAGCAAACAGCTTATGTACAGCTTGTTTGTGGTTTTTTTTTTCCCTCAGGAATCAACTTCTTTAGTACTTTGAGTCTGCTTTCTTTTGCAATATGAGGAGGAAAGAGAATCTGTAGAATGATTAAGCATGATTTTCACATCCTTTATGAAATTAAAGTGTGAAGTGTAGACCACTACAAGATGTCAACATGAATCAAGAGTTTTGGAGATATATATTTGACAAGTAGATGTTATTTGTGTTTGGAGCATGTAATTTGAATGCAAAATTAATCTCTCTATGCAAGAAAACTCCATGTTTTCTAAATGATAGATTTAAGCTTGTTTTTTTTCTGATGTATTTGTTGATAGGATACTCTTTATTCTCTCTTATGTCTGGTAATTTGTACTTTCTGCAATTAGGCTTTCATTTGTACTATTTTAGTTGCCCTCATACTATCATCTAAATATTTTTCACTGATTTACTTCCTGAGATCATCAGAAAAGTGTTAACAATGCTGGTTGAAAAAATTCTAGACTTAATGTCATTTAGTGGTATTGCGGCAGCAGTGGAAGAATAGTACTTGGTCCTTAACATACCAAAGATGTGCTGACAAAGCAAGATGTTGACAAAGCACCTTCCCACATAATTTACAACAAGCATGCAAAAGGGAAACGGACAGATTTCTAGAGACTCAGATTTGAACAGACGGTCTGGATTTTGGAGGACTTTTTATCAGTCAGCTTGTTAGCAGTTAAATGCTATTGACATGACATAAGCAGTCATGAGAGAATAATTTTCTGCTAGACTGAAAATATTATGTAAATCCCCTGGGTATTGAGCCTGACCTAGTAAAGGGGGCTCTTTGCAATGTGATTTGCCATGTTTCTTTCAGTAGCTGCCTTTGCTCCTCTGAGATAGCGAAGGTACAAAGACAGGAAGTTGTGGATTTCTGCATGTGGGCCTAAATGGGCCTGACTAGTTCCGAGGGCAAATTACAGAACAATAAAAGGCAAAATGATAGTGAGAATATAAACTTTCTGACATTGTCTGCGATTGAATACAAGGTCAAAATATCAAGATCTGTATTTATATACTTAGCCATATGAAAAAGTGAGGTGCAAGTTACATATGAGGGGTCTAAATGGTAAACATTTCTTGAATATGTCCTTTCTAGAAGGTAAAAAAGTTATTGTAATACAGTTAATGATTTGTAGCAACTACAGATGTACAGAAGCATATCTAATCCTTTCATGTACCAAAAAATCTGTTGTACAGCCCATTGGATATACTGAACAGGTGATGTATTAAGCACTTAAATTACAGCATATCTTACCATCAATATAGGAGGAAGGTTGTCTTTCCAGTAAATCCATTGTATTGACACTCTTTTTTTTTTTCATGAAGCTAGTAGAACAAAAGTCATTTTATTTTGAACAGAAAAGACTAATCCTTCTGGAAAGGTTAATTTTAACCAAAATCACACTGCCTTTTATATCAATGTGTTCTTAGTAAAAACAATTGTAAAATTCAAATTTAAACCTAAATGCTTGTAGAGAAACAAGTGTTAGCATATAAAATGATTACTGTTTCTTTCCATGTTCTAAATTTGAGTATCTCATGAAAACTAACATTTCACTTAAAGGGAATATATTGATTCAAAACTTCTGTGCTTTTACCATTTGAATAATTCAGTTAGTCTGAGACACTTCCAAAAGACTAGTAGCTTTTCCCCTCAGGGTAATTCTATTGATATCAGTGGGAACAAGAAATTAATATGCTATTTTACAATCTTCACCATAATTGGATATTTTAATTTTGCCAATACCAAGGACTAAATATCTGTAGTCTTTGTTTATAACAGTTTGGAAGTGAATACAGACACAAGACTTAGGAAACAATTAGCATGAGAGAGCACCTTTAAAGCCTCCAGAGCAAATAGCAGCATAGTGTCACCCTCATGTACTTCAAATAAAGTAATAAAAGGAGGAAAGAGGATAGGACTTCACTGCTTGTTGAATCCATGAATTTTACTGCAAGAACAGAATGATTCATCATCATGAATAATCATTTGTTCTGCATAATCATCTGTTAATCTGGAATCCAAAGGGTTGTGTTTTGGGCAATTTGGTGCAGTGCATCTTCTATAATATTATTTACATAGTTACAGAATTTTCCAGCTGAAATCAACCTTTACTAACTTCCAGTAAAAAAATTCAAAACACACAACTCTAAGAAAACTACCACCTATGGAAAATTTCAAAATACAATAAAGTCATATCAAGGTACTAGGATTTAAGCAAGAATTTCTATGTACATAGTAGAAAAAAAAAGGTTTCTTTATAAACCTAATGCATTTAGTAGAAAATTCACCATGGAATTCAGTAAATCTTTTATCAGACCCTAAGAATCATGAAAAAGGATGTGCTCCAGTATTCCATTCCCTCTTGGAAAAATAACTTCATGAAGTCTTGATTCTTCAAGATCACTAGAGTCCAAAGAATGAAACAAAGGTTTTGCTATGGTGAAATGAGAATATATGTTATAATGGATAGCTTCTTGAAGTATTGGTTCACTTAATGTGAAAATAAGCTGAGAACCTTTATTTATACAATGTGTTTTTCAATTATCACCATATGGAAAGCTGAAAGTTTACTGTACAAATGTGAAAACTGATGGATTTGTGATAGTCACAAACAACCTTAATCTGAAGGTTTGGTGCTGGACTGCAAAAATGAAAAATTAACAGTAATTACTATGGTGATTTAAAACTGAAAATTAAGAACTGAAATTAAGGATTTCTTTTCTCCTCTGCTCCCATCTTTTTACAAGGATAAATATCAAAAACCCAGGCGGTGATTTATCAACTTAAGTTATAAAAAGTATGCTTCATGTAGCAGAATAATCATGCAAATAGTTGCAAACACTGGAATTTTTAGAGTTTAGTGTCAATTAATGTTCACCCAATAATTTGTTAATTTGAATTTTGCTTGCTAGGTCTGTGCTAGTATGTGTTTTAAAAATTTCCTTTATTTGAAATGCTGTCAATAGTGATATTAAGAGGAAAAATGAGTAAATAGCTAAACATAATAATTTGTGACTAGTTGTTCAAATACATTTTACTCAACAGTCTAGCACTATTTGGTGTACAGGAAATAACATTTCCAGAAATCGAGCAGGATTTAAATGGTCATAAATATTAATATATTTCCTTGATTTTCCATCACTAGTACTTCAAAAAGTTTTACTAATATGAAAACTTTATTCTGTTTCACAGGTATTTTTTTGCACTAAATAACAAATATGCTCCCAAACATCTAGAAATGCTTTTACTGTGAATGCTCCTCTCACAGGTCTTTGACAGTGTTTTGATATCTTCAGGATGAAAGGTGGCAGTGAGGTATAAAGTAGTTGTATTATTTATTTATTTATTAAAAAGTTAGGAGAAATTAGCCTTGTGGAGTGTCGCTAAGAATTTCTAACTTGCTCAAATCTGAAAAGCAAGTGCTACCGAGTAATACAATATGCACCATTCATTACTGTTGTGCAAACACAACAGCCTCTGTAATAAGCTCGTTGAAGCCAAAATTTTCTCCAGAATTCTCATTTCACTTGACCTGGCAACTAACATTTAGCCTATAGATCTACAGAGCACATAATATGTTCACCTCACTTTTTTCGACTTCACCTACTCCTAGTTTTCTTCCAAGACTACCTCATTTCTAATCCTGTGGGTATTTGTTACGCTTCTTATCTGCCACTTAGTTTTGTGTAAGCATTTTACTGGCTTCTGTTCTTCTGGTCTTCTTTTCTCAGATACTATTTATTTCAGCTACATAATCTCCCCAGTAGCTATGAAACTTGTCCACTGCTGTTCAAGGTGTCCCATAACCATGATTTAAACCCAGATGGCAAATAATACTACACAGCTGCTCACTCACTTCCTCAACCCTGCTTCCTGCAATGGAATGGGAAGGAACACCGGGGTGAGGAAAAAGTTAAAATTCACATATTGAACAAAAGAACAGTTTAATAATTGAAACAAAGAATATTAATA
>NW_008680967.1:18116-19073 GCF_000695815.1 Acanthisitta chloris | reverse complement strand
GGAAAGAGAGACAGAGACTAATAAAACCCAAGAAAGACAAGTGTTACACAATACAATTGCTCACCACTCTGATTAATGTCCAACCTGTCCCTCAGTAGTGATTGGTGTCTCCTGGTTAACTCCCCCCATACTGGGCATGACATACTATGGCATGGATTATCTGTTTCACTAGTATGTATGTGTCAGCTGTCCTGACTTTGCTTCCTTGTGATTTCTTGTGTATCTGGTTGCTGGCAGAGCATGGGAAACTGGAAAGTCCTTGGCTAAGCGCTACTGAGCAACAAAATCATATAAGTGTTATCATCATTATTGTCACACTAAATCCAGAACACACCACCGTACCAGTTAATAAGAAGCAAATTAATCTATCTACCCCAGCAGAAACCAGGACACCCATTCAATACCAATTTAATGCAAAACCTTCCTGTTTAAAGGAAAACACTGTACATTTTCTGTGGATACTTTGCTGTTAAGCTGACGATAAGCATGGCTAAATGAGTGTTCACAAAATATTACCACTTCTACATTCCAAAATACTCAGGAGCAAGGAGAGGGCTTTTTTTCAGATCCTTCAACTGTCTCTACCAGAATACTCCTTTTCTAGATGATGCCAAAAGCAGAAAAAGGCTGAAATAGATGAGATATAGTATCATTGGAAATGTCACATAGAAGTATGAAACGACAACAAAAAAAGACACTAAAAAGATACCTTTGAAGCTATTTTATCAAAAAATCAGAATCAAATGCTTTTGATAAAGGAAAGACTTCGAGGAAAGTGCCGAGACAGTTTCCAATGAAATGCCGGTCCCAGCAGATTTTCCAGAAGAACTGTATGCCTAAGAGGACAAGGTAATAATGAAATGTTGTTTAGAGGCATTAAACTTTATTCAGGTGCAAAACAGCACTATGGTGCACAAAAGATTTACCATGTTATCCTCACCATTGCTGTCAGTATCA
>NW_008680967.1:12479-18044 GCF_000695815.1 Acanthisitta chloris | reverse complement strand
CACAGTATTGCCTCTAAACATTGCCAAATAAAGTAATTTTAGGCTTCAAACCCCATTTTTATTGATTTTAAAAATCTCTGTACTTCTGAAATTGGTTGTGCTATCTTCATGTAAAAAAAGTTTAGAAATAAAAGATTTTAACAGTAATTGGCTGATGCAGTTTCCAAGTCACTGTCCATGATATCTGGAAATTCATGGCAGTCAGGGGAATCCCATGTGACTGAAAAGAGGGAAACTTTGTATCCATATTTAAAAAGGGTAGAAAGGAGGACCCTGGGAACTAAGAACCTGTCAGCCTCACTTCTGTGCCTGGGAGGATCATAGAACAGATCCTCCTAGAAGCTATGCTAAAGCACATGGAGGACAGAGAGTTGGTTTGGGACAGACAGCACAGCTTCACCAAGGGTAAGTCCTGCCTGATCAACCTAGTGGCATTCTACAATGGAGTGCCTCCATCAATGGACAAGGGAAGGGCTACAGCAGTCATTTGACATGGACTCCACAACATCCTTCTCTCTAAATTAGAGAGAAATGGATTAGGGGAGTGGTCTCTTAGGTGGTGAAGGAAGTGATTGGATGGTTGCATGCAGAAGGTGTTCAATGGATCAGAGTCTCAGTGGGCATCAGTGACAACGGTCAGTCTCATCTCTGTGTCTGGGAAGATCACGGAACAGATCCTTCTAGAAGCACATGGAGAACAAGGAGGTGATTCAGCACAGCCAGCACAGCTTCACCAAGGGCAAGTTCTGCCTGACCAACCTAGTGGTCTTCTGTGATGCAGTGACTACCTCAGCGGACAAGGGAAGGGTTACAGAGGCCATTTATCTGGACTTCTCTGAAGTCACATGGCATGGACTCCACAACATCCTTCTCTCTAAATTAGAGAGAAATGGATTAGGGGAGTGGTCTCTTAGGTGGTGAAGGAAGTGATTGGATGGTTGCATGCAGAAGGTGTTCAATGGATCAGAGTCTCAGTGGGCATCAGTGACAAGTGGTGCCACTAGGGTTCTGTATTGAGACCAGTGTTATTTAATATCTTCATTAAGGACATGGAGAAAGAGAACATCCTTCTCTCTAAATTAGAGAGAAATGGATTAGGGGAGTGGTCTCTTAGGTGGTGAAGGAAGTGATTGGATGGTTGCATGCAGAAGGTGTTCAATGGATCAGAGTCTCAGTGGGCATCAGTGACAAGTGGTGCCACTAGGGTTCTGTATTGAGACCAGTGTTATTTAATATCTTCATTAAGGACATGGAGAAAGAGGCTGAGTGCATCCGCAGCAACGCTGCAGATGGCATCAAGGTGACTGGTATTGTTGACACACCTGTAGGATTGGATTTCACCCAGAGGGGCTTGGACAAGTTCAAGAAGCAGACCCATGGAAATCTTATGAGGTTCGTCAAGTACAAAGTGCTGCATTTGGGTCAGGGCAATCCCCAGTACCAGTGCACACTGAGGATGAACAGATTGAGAAAAGTGCTGTTGAGAAGGACTTAGGGGTGCTGGTAGATGAGAGGCTGGACATGAGCCATGATGTTCAACACAAGGTGACTGTCATAAGCACTGGGTTTTCAGAACCAGCTATTGTGCTCTGCAAATCTCTTCTACTTGACCTCACTAAAGCTGATGTAGACATACAGTGAATAGCTGTTTACAGAATCTGAGATCTTAGCACAGTCTTCTACTCAAGAAACAGTGGAGGGACCTCATAACTGTATTTCAGCTGTATAAGGCTTAGAAGAGTTATTATTTCTACTATGTTTCCATGATAACTAATTCAATTATACTTCCTTACCTAGGTTAGGAACTTGTCTGCTCTGGCAGTGATTGCAATAGCACCAACTACATTTGGAATAATTCTTTCTAGCTACTAATTTCATGGATTAAATCTCTAAATTAATTATATCACAAATACAGTATAAGCATACTGTCTTGAATCAAAGATAAATAAAATCAATAGCGATAAATGGACCATCAGTCCTCAGAGTAATACTAGAATTCTTGCAGTTCAATTGTTTTATAGTTGCCAAAGCAAGAAATTAATATATGCTAGCAAAATAGCGCACAGTGGAGTGTCAATTGGATAGAATTCTATAACTCAGAATGCCAACAGTGCCGACGTCAAAGCTGACCTATGTACTGAGGTTTCCATTGAAATCAATGTAGAAAAGTAGTCATTACTGGACTGCAGTTCATCCCATCCTAAAGAAGATGTCTGAAATACTTTAGAGTACTTTTAGATGTACTGATTAAGGTAAGATTGATCACTCCCATGAAGTGCCTATTGATTGAAAAGGGAAGTTTAGACGACAAGGTGAGGTTAGAAAGTAGACTTTCAATGTTAGTTGAATCTCATCCATAGTATTTTACAAGTTCTTTGCAGCACATTTAATGCATCTTCATAGTTACCACCGCCTCAGTAACAGTCACCTAGAGATTGCTTTAGCTAACCAAAATCTGTGCTACATAAAGTTCCGAAAAGCATTCTAGCAATTTACTGCCTGAGATGGTATCCACAGATTCTTTTAAAATATTTTATCATGTTGACTCATTGATAGTGAAAGAAGGGATTTTATTCTTCAATAGATTTCATCCTACTCTCTTCATTAATGATGTTCATAAGTATATTCTTAGTTCCATAGTATGGTATGTATATCTGACACAGAAAAAGTAGGCACTGATAAACTACATGTGAAAAGACTTTTATCGCACAAAAGAGAAAAAGATGAACAAAGCAAAGTATTATTTCTCACTCTGGAAATAATCTCTGAGTAGCTGGAGATGCTGAAGGATATTCATATGAAGCCTGATCAATTAAGTGTTTCCAAAAGATGTCAAAACCCAGTATATAAACAGCCACTGTTTTGGCTTCAAAGATTAATATTATCATTTCATACCATTAGATTATTGATTTATGATGTGACTTATGAAATTACTGTTTCCTTAAAGTATCTTCAACCTCCAATATCATGTTTGGGAAAAATAAAAGTTCTTGCATTTCAAAGCTTATTTTTGTACCTGATATAAGGCAATTTCCATTGACCGAAGTATATTTCCCACTAGAGTATTCATAAGCATTGTAGTAAATGTCATGATATTGAAATAAATATCTGAAATGAACTTGCAGTCACTCATATAGTTTTTATTTCCAGAGAAAAAAGAATGGATTGTAACTTCTTTTTTCCCCCATCTGCATTTAGAAATCAGTCAGCTACTATTTTAATTAGTATATGAAAATTTTATGAATCAGAACATTTTTCTCAGCAATTCTATGCTTTCAATCAAATTATCTATCAATTCACTGAATTATTACAATTTGGAAGTTAAGAAATGTACCACAAGGAAAACTAACTCCACTTTGGGAGCTATAACATTTGCATCAGTAGAGGAGTTTCACTTGTAGTGAACTTTGCAACACTTCAGTTTAATGTGTAATAAGTTAAATGGGCAGAAAACATAATGTAGGTACACTTGCTCCTTAAGGTTTACTCAACAGACCCGTATAAAAATGCAATAATATTTTAATTCCTTTATTTGTATATCTGATTTCTTATTACTTATGAACACCTTTATTACTATACTTGAATTCAATTATCACCTGTTTGAGATACTCTTTTATTTCCCCCACAGAATGAACTCTTAAAATAGCTTCTAGTTCTTGCTCAGGGAAAGGTTTTATATGCGGAAAAATATGTTGGTTGGAAATTAGACATGGTTCCACCTGTATTTTGTACCTCTTTAGAATTAAAATTATGGCTAATAAATATTGATTACAGAACTAAATCATTGTTGCTTCATGGCCTTTTCAATGAAAACAGCGTATTAATGTAATGCACATGATAGCTTTGAAACAGGTTAATATTTCTGTTGAAAGTGAATTCTAGAAACATGAAGGAAAGGAGGAACAAACAGACATTTTAACTCTAAATTTGAGTCAAACCCCAAGGTCAATAGTAATTGAAGACAGAGAGACAGAATGTTCTGGGGTCTTTACGTATCTCATCCTAACTCCTGCAGGCATTAATAACTGTCAGTTTAAATTTCACTATTTTATGCAATTAGAGCAACTCTACATTAAGAAGTCCTCACATCATTCAGTCTGTGGGGCATGTTGGAGCTTTATTTTTCTTGGTTCAGAGTCTAGAAAATGTAATAAAGCCACATTCATATAATTAACTGCATTATGGCAGTGCCAATATATCTTTGTAATACTATGTTTCTTTCATTCAGAAGGCTATTCACATAGGAGAAATAGGATTTAACCGTAATAATAATTGAATTGTATATTTGTAGATCATGCTATCTCCAGGTTTCCGAACATGCTACAACTAACATTTCTGCTAAGAGAATATCACCTGAGACATAAAAACACTGTATTCCAAAATACTTCAAAGGGCGATGTGTTCTTTAAAACTGTGACACTCTTATTTTACAAGGACGTGGAAGACACGGTGCATGTCAAGTTGACTATGGAGATGTAGAGAATGCCTAAGGTAAGTGATAGCATTTCAACAACAGATGGCCATTGAACATTCCACTCCTATCACATCCTTCATAGAAATAAAGAATCACAGAATCATAAAATCATACAGGTTGGAATAGACCTTTAAGACGAAGTCCAGCCGTACATCTAGCATTGCCAAGTCCACCACTAAACCATGTCCTTAACTGCCACAAGTGCACATATCCTAAATACCTTCTTCCATCCCTTCCCTGGGCAACCTGTTCTAATGCTTGACAACTCTTTCAGTGATAACATTTTCCTAACAGCCTGTCTAAACCTTCCCTGGTGCAACCTGACACAATTTTCTCTTTTCCTATCACTTGTTAGCTGGGAGAAGAGACCAACCTGGCCTTTCAGATATCTGTAGGCAGCAGCTATCTGCCTACAGCTATCTGCCTTGCTCAGCCTCCTTTTCTCCAGGTTAAACATCCCCAACTCCCTCAGCCACTCCTCATAAAACTTGTAGACCCTTCACTGGCTTCATTGCCCTTCACTGAACACACTCCAGTGCTTCAATGTCTCTCCTGTCATGAAGGCCCCAGAACTGAACACAAGATTTGAGGTGTGGCCTCACCAGAGCTGAGTACAGGGCACGATCCCTTCCCTAGTCCTGCTGGCAAGCTATCTCTGATGTAAGCCAAATGGCATTGGCATTCTTGGCCACCTGGGCACACTGCTGTCTCATGTTTAGTCACTGTCAACCAGCACTCCCACGTCCTTTTTTATCAGGCAGCTTTCCAGACATTCTTTCTCAAGTCTGTAGCACGGCATGGGGCTGTTCTGACCAAAGGGCAGGGCCTGGCACTTCACCTTGTTGAATATCTTCCTTTTGGCCTCAGCCAAATGTATCCAACCTGTCCAGATGTCAAACTGTCTGAGGGTGTACTCAATCACCTCATCCAGATAATTTATAAAGATTATACAGAACTGGACCCAATACTGAGCTCTGGGGAGAACCACTGGTAACCAGCCACCAACTGGATTTATCTTCATTCACCATCTCTGGGCGTGGACATCCAGACATTTTACTCAGTTAAAGGTACACCCATCCAAGCTATAGGCA
>NW_008680967.1:0-12238 GCF_000695815.1 Acanthisitta chloris | reverse complement strand
AGTACCAAAAATTTTACTAAAATTTAAGTAGATGACACACTACCTTTTCTTCATCCACTAGGTGGATCACCTTGTCATAGGAGGAGATTGAGTTGGTCAAGCAGGACCTGCCTTTCTCAAACACATGCTGGCTGGGCCTGTCCTGTGGTTATTTTGAACAGGCTGCATGACAGCATTTAACATTATGTGCTGCATGACCTTCCCTGGCCCTGAGGTCTGATAGGCCTATATTTTCCTGGATAATCCTTTCAACTCATTTTGTAGATGAATGCCACATTTGCTAACCTCTAGTCAACTGGGACCTCTCCAGTTAATCAGGTCTGAGGGCAGATGAATTTAATTGTCTTGGTGAACTGTTCTGTCAGCATCCTCAGTACCCTCTGGTTATCCTACCTGGCCCAATGGACTTGTGTTTACATTGTGTAGCAGGACAATACTCCTTTCCTCGGATTATAGGGTTTTAATTGTGTTTCCCATTCCTGTCTACCAGCTCAGAGGACTGGTTGCCCTGAGGATAACTGGTCATGCTATTAAAGACTGAGGCAAAGAAGACATTTAGTACCTCAGACCTTTCCTCAGATATTTTCTCATCCTTTGTCACTGTGTTTTGCTTGACATCCAATGAACACACAGCTGTCTTGACACAGGATGCCATTTCAAATCATCAACTGGTTGTAAGCCTGCCTAGATTAATTACAAAAGAAGGCTTCTGATAATGTAAACCTGAAAAGTCCTTATTCCAGATAACAGAAAGTGTATGCATTAATACTAGATGTGTATTATTACCTGCTTGATTGACTGAATTTCTATAATTTAAGCTATGTGAAAGCCAGACAGAACCTAGGTAATAAAAATTGTGATGTCATCTAACTCACTTTCTTCATATCCATAAAAGATTCTGTTTATTGAAACTGCAATAGCATAAATTATTTTACAAGTAGTAGGACAGTGTCTGACATCTTGTACTTCAAGTCAGATGAAAGACTGCCAGTAACAGAAATTTCTCTGCTATATCTGTTTTATTTTCCCTCTGTTTCCAGCTTGTGATAAAGTTCAGTATTTATGCCTGCAGTAGTTATGAAGCTTTCAGCATAAAAAGCAGGAGAGAAAGAAGTCTGTACTCTCTTTAAAGGGGAATAGTTTCCTGTGTTGACTAAGATTTCAGCAATGAAAGTATTTTTCAAGAAGGTTATCTTCCTGTAATTGGGTGAGGAGATTTCCTGTATTTTTAGAAGGACAGCCATAAAGAAAATTCCTCAGATTAATCTCTCTTAAAAATTTTTCCCCAGCTGCTAATAATCTATGTTGTCTTCTTATCCTTTTTATAAATTTTTACAGTTTTCAATTAGGCAAGAATTTACTTCTGAAATCATACCTCATAATGATGACAATAGCCTCAGTGAATGTGCTTTTTCTGTACCATTCACCCACAACCTGAATGATACTGAAGGCAGGATTTTCTTTATAATTACAAGTGTTTGATTTTTGTGGGCAAAAAAAGTGTAATGGGTGAGTAAATCTGTACTTGGGAATCATTCATTTTTCCACTGAAGTATTTATTGGTAGAATGACAGGATGTCACATCATTAATTAGGACTGTGAGTTGTGTATCCAAGTATGTTTTTACTTAAGAGAGATAGGTTTTGTTAAACCTTCACTCTCCTGCTGCTTGAGTAGTCATAGCGATCAGGAGACTACAGGGATAAAGTGCTATTCAGTTGAAACTGCAAACAGAACTGAGAGCAGTTCCACAGCCTCTGTGTTAGAAGCTTTACAGACTTTTTTTTTTTACTTTTTTTTTGACTGGATCTGCTTTTCAGGAATGATAAGGATGCTTGGTATTCATCATGAATGAATGAGAGATAAGTCCTGTCTTTGTAAATCATCAGTCTTGTGTCAACATTGATTTAAAACAGAATTTCTGTTAGTGATTTAGAAAATATGTGTATATTTATAAATCTAAAACGAAGTAGAGAACACTCTACTTCGCATGCCATTATATTTCTTATCCATCTGACACTGCCTTCATGATCTCATCCTTTGCTCAGTGAATTCTGAAATCCTGTTAATTACCTACCCACCCAAATTCAAATAGGATCTCACAAATTATTTTCTGTTTCATGAAAATTGTAAGAAGAGTGTAGTAAACTGTAAGTTTGAAATGATACTTTGACAAGTGCTTCTTGATATTCACATTTATCAAAGTTTCTTGTTGTCTTAAAGATCATTATGTATTATAGGTTATGCCATTTTCCCATCATGATGAGTGGTGTAGGCTGAGAGAAATGTTTTATTACGACAAAAAGAGAAAAGTGCATTATTACTAAGATACACAACTGCATGGCAGTGATTTTGTTCTTTATTATAAACTCACAATTTAAAACTACAGTCAAATCTTAAAGTAGCTCATAAAAATCTACTCAATTGAGTAGCACAAACATGCTTGCGCTGCAGAAAAAAAAGAAACGATAAACACATCCCACAACTCTGTGCAAAAGGATATGAAAAGATTAAAGGAAGACTGTTGGTGTTTATATTTTGGCATATATCAAATTATACTTCATGCTTTTATACTCTTCAGTCTTCCAAACCATCAGCTGAAGAAATTCAGATGTCTTATTCTGAATGATCATTCACATGATAGAAGTGTCTATATGCATGATTGTCATTCAAGGATATAAGATTATCAAAAAGACCCTGCCAGCCCATATTCCCACAGGTGGGGAGCAGTCTTTTTATATGCTGTCTGGTCATATGCCAATGATTAATCTTACATAATGTCAGGGATATGGAGGAATAGCCACCAATAATATGAGAAATAGGAATATTTGCACAGAAAATTTGGGGTAGGTCTTATGACTGTGACCAGATGCAACAGAGGATATGACATCACAAAACATGAATAATTTATTTATCTACTTATTTATAATATTCTGTTGCCATTTTAAATCAGATATTAGTGAGCAACACGATAGCAGTCTCTACTGGCATTTACAGCTTTTCAATTCTAGGGCCAGATCTTTGCAGTCTTATTAGAAATGACCTGGCCACAGGATTTGAGTGTACACTAAGTATGTTTGCTGGCTTCCATGAAATTCCTCATAATGATACGAACAAAGACAATTTCTGTTTCCTCTAGATGTTCATCTAGATTCAATAGTACTTGTGGCACACCAGAGATATCAACAGGACATTAAAAAATGCCCTAGAGTTCCACTGCCACATAAACAAGAAATCTAAGCATTTCAATTTTGGAGTAAAAACGACCATCATCTTTGGAGAGCTAAATTCATTACGAAGTATAAAAATTCAAAAGCAAGTTGTCATTCTCTTCCAAATGCAGACAATGTCAGCATATGTAGTAGGAGCTTATTGTCTGTTACTAAAGATATCCATGCCTCCCTGGTAGTTAGAATCCTTGTCTGTTCAGACATGATGTAAGGCATATTATCTTATCATTTCTGTGTTGAAAATATAAGTGTATTTGTTAAATTCATTCTTATAGTGCATAAAGTTTAAGATTTTCCTCTGAAACCATATTCAAAACCTTGTGAAACTGTGAAAACTATTTATGAATTTAGGGGGGAAAAATTGGATTTTGGATGACGCATAAGCTAACACATTTTACCTCCCTCTCACAGTAGGTTAAATGCATAGTCATAAGAATTACAATGATAATCAGTTCAGATAAAAATACCCTCGCTATGCTGTAGCTGTCTGTCCAAGTCCTCAATGCCTAATTTATATTTGATCATAATTCCATAGACAAACAGGAGCTTCAGCTTTGGTAAAGAAGAGCAGAAAGGGCATGTCTGTACTATATGATGGGAAGTAGGAGTGGCTTTTGCATGTGGCTTTTGTGAAAAATAAGTACACATTTGCCTGGTTCAATTTGCTGCTGTCCTGGCAAATACATGGCTGGTTAGCAGTTCAGACTCTCTTTCCAGACAATTCTTCAAGTCTGTCACTGGAGTTAAGCTATCAGCTATGTTTGCAGTAACAGAGTGATCTGTAGATAAAGATGTAAATTATATTCCAGTTTGCAGAACAATTGACCCTGATAAGTGACAGCTTTTATGCAGCTCTTGGCAGAACTTAGGTAAAGGCAAGGAATCACTGTTTCAGAAACAGAGACATTACTAGAAATAACAATCTCTTGCTCTTTCCTTTCTTTTTATTCACATTATTTTGTTCATTTGACCTGATGGAGAATATCCTTAAGCAATAATGGTGGTTTTTCTATGGACTAAGTTAAAATCAACAACTTGAATTTGTAGTTAGATCAGATGAGAGCCCAGTGAATAATGTTAACATGTGCTTTCATTCGCACAGGCAGACAGAAAAGCAAAATGTGATATGCTTTCAAAAAGATAGTATTTGATATGGAAACAAATAATTCTGGCCTCTAGTGAAAAGATCTGGCAGCCAGTGAAGTAGTGTAAGTCAGATTCCAAACATTCTGAACTTTTCCCATGATGATATTAAAAGTGTGAATTTTCCATTCAAACTTTATTCTTTCAGAATTCACTTTTTATTCCCTATTGACATTCACTGTCCTTGACATGTCTTACTTATCAGCAATGACTGTCTTCCTGAGCCAGACTGATCTATTGAACTTTATTGTTCTCCTAATTATTTTCCAACACTATAAAATTTTATATTCAAATAACTTTTCATGTTCTGCAAAGTGAATTTAAGCTTGTTAAAAGGTGCTGAACCTATAGAATAGTTACAGCATGAGCTGCAACATTAGCACACTAAATCTCCACAACTCTCCTTCTTGATTATATAAATTTTCACCCCCAGGTAAAGAGCACTGCAGTGGTGTGACATTGGCTGGATGCCAGGTGCCCACCAAGCCACTCTATCACTCCTTCATCAGCAAGAGAGGATTGGGAGAAAATCAGATAGTAAAAAGGTCATGGGTCAAGAAGAAGTTGTTTAATAAAGCACAAACAAAAGTCACTTATGTAAGGAAGTAAAGTAAAACAAATTATTTATTCTTTACTACCATGTCTACCTATCAGCATGCAATACCCAGCCAGTTCTTTGGAAGCAGCACTTCAGTACACATAACAGTTGCTTCAGAAGAAAAACTTTTCGAAAACCAATGCCCTTGCCTACTCCTTTCTCTGAGTTTTTATTACTGAGCTGATGCCATATGTTATGGAATATCCCTTTGGACAGTTTGAGTCAGCTGACCTGAGTCTCATCTCAAGATGTTGCCTAATCTCAGCCTACTAATGAGGGGAGAAGGCTGAAGGGACAGCCTTTATGCTGTGCCAGCACTGCTCAGCAATAACCAAAACCTGGTGTTATCAACACCTTTCAGCTACCACCGGAAAGGACTGCAAAATGATGGTGACTATGGGGAAGGTTAACTCCATCTCAGCCAGACCCAATACAGCCACTACATAAAGAATAGTTCTGACCAATGAATTCTTTAGTTCAAGAGAGTTCTTTTTGAGCCATGACTAAAATAGAATTAATTTGTGTTTGTGTTTCTATACATAATACATATGTGTGGGTACATTTGTGCATGTGCATATATGAACTTTAAATTTATTCTTTTAAATATGACCTGTCTGTGAGACAATCACTGAAGATAATTATTGAAATATAGTCTTCTGTCTTCAGACTTTTGAACTTGTGCTTTCAGTCAAAATAAATCTCTGAATGACCACAGCCTTATGAAATTCCTTTGCATAACATGGTGTATTTTCAAGAATTGTGTCAATCTGACTATGCATGTTGATTTATTTAAGCTACATGATAAAATGCCTTCATTTGACATGCAGTGGTATGCACTAAATAAGACCAATAATTTTAGGCAGATAATTAAGATTGTTTGGCATAGTTTTATTTATGTAATGTTGTATATTCTTATCTTAACTTTCAAATTCTTCTGTTCTTAATTTTGTAGCAAAAGGTGCAAAAGCCATATTAGACTTATTGAATGCAACAGTCTCAGTACTATACGCGTTACATTTCTAATGATAATGCATAACTAGTAAAAGAGAATAGAACAAGCAAGGGATGTCACACACGTAAACTCATTTTTATGCTAACTTAAAGAGGAAAATTTCAGCCTTGTCTAAATTATGCAGCCCTAAAAGAATGCTGAATATTTCTTTGTTTTTCATGTGTGTAAATATGCATGTTTCTCTCTGTAAATCAGTGCAGTTTGCTTTCTTACTAAGAAAAAAAGAATATTTTATGTTTAATAAAAGCATATTTTAGAAGTATACAGCTGTAAAAGCTTGTGATGCAGCTATATTTGAGCGCCTTTTTCAATTTTTTCAAAAATGTAAATAAGCACATTCATATACATATGTATTTATATATTTAAGATTTCAAAAAATACCATTTTAAACCTGTAAAAATAAACACAACATAAAAGTCAAGAAATACAATACAATAAGGCAGTAAACACTTAGTGTGACCACTGTAAGTGCTGTTGTCAGACAAAGAACTTAGCATATTTTTATGTGACCCCTATTTCTTGGCAATTTCTATTTTTAACTGCTTACCTGGTGACACTAAAAACTAAGGCAGACTCACTTTATTTGCTTAAAATTGACTGTTAAGCTGTACTAATAGCTGTATTCCTATTCTAGATGTGTTGTGTAGAAGGATTTTCTCACCTTTGTATTGAATGTTGTCCAGTAATGACTATCTTTCTCTAGGCCTTGGACTACCTCCTTGCCGACATTGTTTGCTTCTCATGCAATAGAAGGGTGTAAACAGATTGAAGGGATTATGGCTGCATGGAGTGACAGATGGATAACACATTGAGCACATCTGTAACAGAGGCAAAACGAAAACCATCACATTGCTGGAATAGTCAAATGAAAAGAAGCACTGGATCTCAGTTATGAAGAGGTAGTGTCAGGAAATTAATATGGTGGACTGGTGCACTGAAAGGAGAGAGAACTGGGAGACAAAGCCATTAAAAGCTCTAACTTAACTATGTTGGAGCTGAGTTCATTTTGAACATTTTATTCAGATGCTGCTACAAGAGTTTAGGGAAACACGTTTGGTATGTTAAAAAGAAAAGGTAGAATCGAAGAGGCCATTAAGGAGGAGTTATGTTCTAGCTTGTAGACAGAGCTGCAGAAAAGATTGTCCAGTGTGTCAACTAGGATAATATCTGAAAGAGCTGAAGGTGCAGTGGTGTTGTGAATCTTTTGTCTAGGGCACACTTTAGACTAAATAACAGCTGCTCTCCTTTTTCTTTCCATACTGTAGGACAAAGGATATTTCATTTATATCTGTGTGTCTTGAAAATGCTGAGAGGTGTATCACTAAACTTTAGTGGAAGCTATGGGGTTTACAGAAAAAGTTATACTCCAGAGACTTTGTCTTATGCACGTATCTGTGAATTCCACATACTAAAGCCTTGACATAGCAAAATACTTATAGAATGCTGTCCCTTTCTCTCTTATTGTGACAGAAGAGAGCAAGATCCTCCCTGGTTTGTTCTTGTGCTCTTGTTATGAACATATTATCAATATTGAATGGTTGCAGCTGTAATAAAATACTTGTCTGTGATGGAAGCTCTTGCAACTTCTCTGCACAAGGCAGGATACTGGCTTGGAGGTAAAATGTAAAGAAGGGAATGAAACTGGGTCACACTGGGTATACATCTCATAAAATTCTCTCCTCTTAATTAAAACATTGCAAGTGTAAAGTATATATTCAGGACTAATAGATATTCCTTTTGCTTGTTTTAGTGAATTCTTTAGCCTTTTGCAAAGCATTGTAGCTTGAGGCAATGCTTATTTTTTTTCTGACACAGGAGACTAAAATGCGTCTGCTTTAAAATAAAAACGCTTGGTTTATGATACCCCACTGTTGTTGTGATGTAAGCATTTAAAACAAAGTCTGAATCCCATTTACATTTGGAGGACATAATTAAGAAACCCTTCAGCTGATCTATAATATTTCCAGGTTGTTCTGATAAGCAAATACCATGCAGTTCTCAGATTTAATATAGTGACTGCAAATGATTAGTTCAACAATATCTGATTACACTGTAGTACAGTGTATGCTATTGCAGTGCAGATGGAGCCAAATGGGAGGAGGATTTGTGATCTGTTATTTCTTCTTATTTCTGAAGAAATAGAAGTTCTGAATTCACATCATTTCATGAATATTGTATTTAATATCATGTGTCCAATACTTCAGTATCACTATTCTTCTTGCATATATCAGCTGATAGCCTGTCAATACCAACAATGAGCTTCATAGAAAATATCTTAGTATTGATAACAAAATGATGAGATAATTTCAGAAATTAATACTCCCTAATCATGTGTTAATGTTTATAATCTAGTTTTCCTAACTGATTATCCTTACTTGCTCAAATGAATGGTTCCTTTGTAGTTAGTATGTATAGATCCAAATTCTAGGAAAGTAGAAAAATACATCCATGTTCTTCAGCTACATGTAGCTTTCAGACATTTTCAATAAACACCACTAGTAGAATAAAATATATCCCTGCCTAGATTTTATTGAGTAGAGTATAATATAAACTTTATCCCATTGCTGTTGTAAGAACAGATGGTAGCTCAGGCTGACTGCCAAGAGACTCTCATTCATGAATATTTTTGTATGTTCAGTGTCATGTGCTTACTTCATTAAAAAGAGTATCAAATGTGATTCACTTCTGGTGTGAACAGTGCTTGGAAGATATTTTTAATAGAGGATGAACTTCGGGATATCTGTTCTGTTCATAGAACTTCTCCTCTAGTATTAGATGATAATACTACTGAAAAGATCCTGTACTAAAAGCACAAAAATGGAAAAGTATGCCCTAATATATTAATGTTTGAAATAAATAAATATATAAGAATTACCTACATTGAACATACTTTTGTTTTAATCTCTCTCGGGAATCCTTAGCTTTCTCTTATGCCTTTTGATCCCTCATTGCTAGAGAAAAAATTTGGAGTCAGAAACTTAACACCATTTTAAAAACTGGCTCCTGAAACACTGCTGTACCACAATCTTTAGGCTGTAAGATAGATATGAATTTGAGCTGTTGTTCTCAAACAGTAAAGGCTGGTGGTGTAGGCTTACTGTAATTCAGAATATTGATCAGGTGTATGCAAGACCTTGTCTTAGAGATTGTAAACTTGGCAATTTTTCCGCAAATTTGGTTTCAATTGTTACATTTCATCATCACAGTTATGCATGAGAGGGGATGGTTTTTCTACTGGATATACTGAATCAACTCGTGTGACCCTGTGATCCTTTAGCCAGAAGTAGCCAGTAGCCAGCTATCTGTAAAAAAAATCTTTTAAATAAAACAAGTTCATTTAAATTCCTGAACAAGCCAGTGCATTTTGGGAGATAAAATCAGTTTGCTTTTTAAGGATGTACAGTGTAATTACAGAGTTTGACCTGGATGTTTTGACACCCAACCCAAACATTTTGTAGTGAAAATGAAATGTATAACAAATATGGGTCAAAGGATTCTGAAGCAAGAGTACTTCTTGTGTAGTTCTTTCCTTTGAAAGCCCACAAGTACTCTCTTCCAATTCCATTTAATCATCTGTGAAATCCACTTGCTTCTGGTGACACACTCTGTTAGCCTTATCAGCTTCCCAATCACCTTTTTTACATTCAATTATTTCTCATTCATTAGCTAAGTTAGCAGTTAGCTAAATCTTAGGCATAGTTGTGTTTACTGTACTTACTTCATTACCTGAATATGAATTTTTCCTGATAAATTGGAAAAACTGTTGAACAGAACAGAAGCAGTTTCCACCTATACACAGTACATACTTCATGGCTTTAAGAACCTTGAGATTTTTGTATGAAGTGATGCTATTGGTCAGATATATAGAAATAGAAAGACCTTGAAATTCTGTAGCTGTTACAGACAGAACAAGAGAGACTTATAAACTTGTTACAGCTAAAGTTTGCCAAAACAGCCGAAAGTTAAACCATGACATGGGTATGGTGGACTAGAGGAAACTACAATGCCAGTATTGTTACTGTTCTGGCTCAGGTGTTCTAGATGCTGATGCTTTGTGGTGTCCTAATTGTCTGCTTGTCATGTCCCTCTGTGACTCTCAAGCAAATCTCTGTCAGGTTTGCATTTTTCTCTCCTTCATGATTGCCTGCTTGTAACTCTTTCTGCATTCATAGAATCATAGAGTGGTTTGGGTTGGAGGGGACCTTAAATATCATCTAGTCCAACCACGATACCATATACAGGGATGCCACCTACTAGACCAGATTGCTTAAAGTTTCATTCCAACCTGGCATTGAACACTTTTGGGGATGAGGCATCCACAACTTCCCTGGCCAACAGGTTCTAGTTCTTCACCACACTTATGGTAAAGAATTTCTTCGTAGTATCTAATCTAAACCTACGCTCTTTCAGTTTAAAGTCTTGCCCTACCGCTACATGCCCTTGTAAAAATCCCTCTTCAGACTTCTAGTAGGCCCTTTTTAGGTATTGGAAGGCTGCTGTGAGGTCTCCCTGGAGCCTTCTCTTCTCCATGCTGGAAAACTGCAATTCCCTCACTCTGTCTTCATAGAAGAGATGCACTAGCCCTCGAGTCACCTTTGTAGCCCTCACCTAGACCTGCTTCAGCAGGTTCACACACTTTCTACATTGAGGGCCCCAGAGCTGGATGCAGTATACAAGTGCTGTCTCACAAGAGTGAAATAGTTGGAAGACACTATATACAAAGATTCTGTTTTCTCTGCTCTGGGCTCACTGAGGTCCTATGAAGATCGGTGACATATACAACTCCCCACTAGAGACTTTCATGGTTCAAAATTATCTTCCACTCAATTAAAGAATAGATACCTAGGGATCAATTTAATTTTTTGTGTGCGTGGTCACATTAATATTCATGTAATAAGCACTGCTTGAAACGAATGACTTATTCTGTTTTCTTGTTTCATTCTGTGTCATAATTTCTGCAAAAAAAAAATTACTGCACGAATATGTTGTCAGATAACTGTTATTAATATTAGCAGTTCATCTAACTTGCACAATTTATTTATACTTTAGCAACATCTTAATAAGTAATATATCCTGTCCAGCTTATCAAGTTGTGGAGAAAAACATTGTGCTGCATTTGTCATGGAAAATGCCTTGAGTAGTAGGTAAGGAATACTCAGAACTAAAGTAAAAATATATAGTTAGTTCTGATGAACTCTATCACTTGGTTTATTACTGAAACAAACTACATCTCTAAAAACTCCTCAAATTGGTACGCATTGTGTAAGTTAGCCATTTTTAATGTCATGATTGACAACTACTGTTCCATTGGCAAAAGTTTTTCAACAGGTAATTCTAGCATGCGTCTGAAATCTCAAACCTCAGAAACACAGCGTATAATCTGTGAAATGTTTCAACCCAACTGAATCATTTTTAGCATACATTTTAAGACTATATCTATACCTATATCTTTTCAGCCTATAGTTCCCTAAACTTTGGGTGAATATCATGAAAGATTTTGTGTTACACTTTTTGGCTGAGAAACATATCATTTTCTTCTGTGGAAAGCAGTATAATCTAGCTCTCAGTGAAAAATACTGGTTAATTAACATGTTGTAATTAGACCTAGATATATGAATGAGAAACTGTAATTAATATAAATAGTGATGCTTAGGTGTATCTAGGACATTCTACATACTTGACAGTGCCTGAGAGTGGATGTGACTAAAAGACTAGAAAAACAGTGTAAAATCACAAGTAGCAGTGCCCTCCTAGTCTCCAGTGACTTCTGGCAGGGGAAGTCCCAAGGCAGGGATGGCATCTGTTGTTGCATCTAGCAGTTTTTAGTTCCTTTAATCTGTCAAGCATCGCAATATCGCAAGATATAAAGCTATTAGAAAACATCCGAAGAAGGGCTAAGAAAATAGTGAAGGGTTTAGAGGGAAAGCCACCTGAGGAGCAACTGTGGTTACCTGGCTTGTTCAGCCTGGAGAAGGCAATACCAAGGGAAGACCTCATAGTAGTCTACAGCTTCCTCATGAGGGGAAGTGAAAAGGCAGGCATCAATCTCTTCTCTCTGGTGACCAGTGACAGGACCCTAGGGAATGGTAGGGGAGGTTTAGGTTAGATGTTAGGCAAAGAACTTTCACCCAGAGGGTGCTTGGGCACTGGGACAGGCTTCCCATGGCAGTGGTTACAGGACCAAGATTTCAAGAGTACAAGAAGCTTTTGATCAATGCTCTCAGTCAGATGGTGTGATTCTTGGGGTTGCCCTGT
>NW_008680966.1:0-390 GCF_000695815.1 Acanthisitta chloris | reverse complement strand
TGGGAAAAGGCAATAGTAAAAGTGGGGGTTTACCGAGTGTAACCCATTGCCACATTGCATTTCATGGGATGCTTGTGAAATCAGGCCAATGTTCAGTTTCTTCCTGCTCCTGCTTCATCACCAGAAATACTGGTTTCACAAGACAATGTGCAGGTAAAAAAGGAGAGCATAAATAGGCTGACTAATAAATCCCCAGTAAAGCCTAGTAGACTTCTGTAAAGCACGTAACCAAAAGAAAGAGTCTTCTGGTTGACAATGGAAGTTGACTGAGACTTTATTAATTCTTCCACCAAAAGTACCAATTTCTGGTAATTAAATAAACTATTGAAATACTTC
The DNA here is from genome assembly GCF_000695815.1 of Acanthisitta chloris. Taxonomy (NCBI): domain Eukaryota; kingdom Metazoa; phylum Chordata; class Aves; order Passeriformes; family Acanthisittidae; genus Acanthisitta; species Acanthisitta chloris. The sequence continues at coordinate 54 of NW_008680966.1, read as the reverse complement.
CTGCTTATATCCATAACTCAGCATGCATGAATTTTGGAGTAGGCTCCAGGACTG
>NW_008680965.1:17115-36805 GCF_000695815.1 Acanthisitta chloris | reverse complement strand
CTGCCCTGGGCAGCGACACCTCCCACCGGACCAGGCTGCTCCGGGCTCATCCAGCCTGGAATGAACACCGCCAGGGTTGGGGCAGCCACAGCCTCCCTGGGCAGCCTGTGCCAGTGTCTCACCACCCTCACAGGGAAAAACTTTTTCCTAATATATCGCCTAAATTTCCTCTCTTTCAGTTTGTAGCCATTGCCATTTGTCCTGTCACTGCAGCTCCTAACAGAATCCCTCTCCAGCTTCCCTGCAGCCCCTTCAGGTACTAGAAGGTCTCTACTATGAGGTCTCCACACAACCTTCTCTTCTCCAGGCTCAACAGTCTCAACTCCCTCAGCCTGTCCTCATAGGGGAGACGTTCCAACCCTCTTAGCAACTTTATGGCCTCCTCTGGACTTGCTCCAAGAGTTCCATGTCCTTCTTAACATCGAGGGCACCAGAACTGTGTGCAGTATTCCAGGTGGGTCTCACAGAGCAGAGTAGAGGGGGAGAATCACCTCCCTTGACCTGCTGCACACACTCCTTTTGGTGCAGACAAGAGAATGCAGCAACTTGAGAAGTCTGGAAGTGCTTAGAAAACACTGAGATGCCTCAGACAGGACACAGGAATTGCTCTGTGATCCCCTGCACTGCCAGCATGATGGGCCAGAAAGCTCACACTGCAGCTCATGGTGAGTTTCTCATCCACCTTCATGCCCTTGTCTTTCTCCTCGTTGCTGGTCTCAATTACTTCCCCAACCTGTAGCTGTGCCTGGGATTGCCATGACCCAGACCTTGCACTTCATTTTGTTGAACTTCATGAGGTTAGCATTGAACTTCAGGTGGGCTCGAAGGTCCTCACTCCCACTGGAGCTGGTGCTTCCCAAACTCCTTCCCAGGCTCACTAGAGTGCTGTGGACAGCTTCAGCCATTGGGTGTTCACTGACCCCCAGTTGCCTGTTACCCTCCTCACAATCCCCCAGGAAGGGTTAGATCTTTTCCAGCATTCCTGTTTTCTGAGGTTGTGCCCACTGAAATTTCCTGTGGAGTAGATCAAGTCTCTCCATGTAAACTGCTGGCAGAACTCAGGATGTCCTCTCAGACTAGGCCTGACCTGATCCTGCTTTTCATCTACAGAGGAGATAAAACTTCATGCAAAGGAGGTAAAACTTCCTGTAATCTTGGGATTTTTGTGATTTGTTTGCTTGGGATTATTTTAGCTTTTGAGAATATTTGTAGCACTGATAAGATGCTGCTCCATGGCTATCTGTAGCCTGTAATTACCATTTCCCCTCTGACATGCAGTGGCTGATGTCAGCCAGCTCAAGGTACCCTAAAAGTGGAGAGAAGACTGTAAGGGCACACAACAAGCTCGAGAATCATATACATCTGGAAAGAACAGATGAAAGGCAAAGCAGACACACTCTTCCTCTCAATCTCCCTATTGCCAACTTGTACAGTTTTATCACAAGTTTCATAATCAGCATTCTTTGTAAAGCTCCTTGGAGCAAGTGGTTGTGCAAGAATTTCAGCTTATATTTTCACTGTTGTGAAATAAAACTTGAAAATGCAACTGGAACATTTATTTCAGAGCCAAAAAGTAGAAAACAGACAAAAGGTCCCAAATGGATGCATTTTTTAAGAGGTGAGGTGGGGCTAATTCATGCTTATGAGTACTAGGGAAGGACACAACCAGGGAGGCAAGCAAAAGAGTGAAATGAAAGCCAATGGAGTGTCTGATTCTGTAAGTATGTGCAAAGAAGGGAGATTTTCACATGGAGAAAAATCTCCTGTACCCAGAACTAGAGTGCATTTAAGGCCAGATGAGGTCAACTGACAGAATTTTTGCTTCTGCTGTAAAGCAAAACAGGAAGAAAAGTGGAGATGGGTAACAAAGAGCCTGCCTATAATAACAGGCACTCCAAATGCAAAAGGAAGAGAGAGAAAATTAGATATAGCTGCCTAATATGATGGTTCAAATCCAAACAAAACAACTGTCACTGTTCTTTTGTTTCCAAATCAACCATGCCACTTGTTATAGCTTTTGAAAGAGAGTCCACATAACTGATGGTGAATTATTCTCTGATACTTCTCTAATTTTTACACAGCAAGAACCATATGACAGTGCTGTTCCTCTGGAGTATCTTACATACTTTGTGAAAGGCTTTTGGGACAGTAGGAGCTGCATGTAGTTAACATATAGTCTACTCAGTAGACTGCTGGGTCTGCCATAGAACTGAAGCTCGTTAACATGATTAAAGGAAATTGGAAATGTTCTTAGATGATGTGAGCTGATGAGTAGCTGTGGGTGTGGATGAGATCCATTCCCTCATGGCCTGTGCATAGGATCCATTCCACAGTCCTTATTTGGGAAAGAACTGGAAGAATTTATACAAGTTGTTGGAAGAGCTTGTACAAGTAAAGACGTCACAGTCAGTTATGCAGCAGGAAAAACCTTTCTTGAGGAAGCTGCTAACAAAATTTCCCCTCCGACTGTGGTTTCATTGCAAAGGACTCTTCATTATTTTTGTAAGCCAAATATGTTTGCATTATTTCACTGCAGCTTCTCAAAGCTCCTGGCACAGAGTGGGACCTCACCCCCAGTGCATCATCCTGGGAACTTGGAAGCTTCTCTGATGTTAGTCCCTGAAACCAAGGCAAAATAAATTCTCTCAGAAGTTTCCGTATCTTTTCAGTGGCAAGAAGGAAGTGGTAGCTTGAGAGGTTAAGAGATTTGAGAAACAGAAAGAGGTGAGGTGGCTCATGATTATTATCAAGGTTTAGAGATACAGAAACATGACAGGAGCAGCCCTGTGGAGCTGGGAAAGACCAGCATACCAGCAGGAGCTGAAGGATTTGATAGGAGCAAGGTCTCACATAAGAATTTGCAATGCCATGAAGAAAACTTGATCCACTGCTGCCCTTTCTCCTCTGAATGCCACTAAATGTTTGCTACTGCTGCTATCAGCTGAGTAGCGCCTCAGACTTTGAAGTGAGATGGGGTTTCTTCTTTCTCTTCCTGTGTTCCCATTGTTATCTGCTGGTTTTATTTTCTCACTTCTACCTTTAATGCCTTCACAACTGTAAAAACCAATTCAAAGGTTTAGAGCTCATTATGTAAAACTCCTTATTCCTTGAGTCATCAATCTGGCTATGCACATGAGGGGCCATATCAACAGGCCCAGAGACCCAGGTTGAATTCCTAGAAACACAACACATTCCTCAGAAACCACAAGGCTGACTCATTCAGACTTCTTCAAGTAATAACCCAGTACAGTGTATCAGGCCACCTCAAACCTGGTACAATAAATTCAAGACTTGGTGCAAAAGCCATAAGCATCTGAGAATACCCCTTATACTTTGAATTAAGACAAAGGGCCTGATGTGTTCTTGATAACATTTGCCAGCTTTGCTAGACGGAGAAAGACGTTCTTGGTTTAAAAAAAAAAAACAATCCCAACCCAATTTCTTATCTCTGCCAGGTGAAATTAATGTTTCTCATTTATGTCTCATTTATGACTTTTGGTTGCACCATGAAACCAAATTGTAAATTTTGCTCTCTTATTTGCATTCTATTTCCTTTTCTGATTATCTGACTCAGTTAGTTTGGCTCTCTAGACTCAGATTGAAGCTGGTGCAGTCATAGGAGCTGATCCCAAGGGAGAAACTTCCAGGATAGGGATGTGGAGCTAAAATGCTCAGAAAAAAAATTGAAAATTAGTTTTTTGGGTTTTTTTCTTTACTCTTAGTAATGGGAGGATCTCCTTGGAAGTTTTAGCTGGAGAGAGTCTTGCCCATGGCCAGGCAAATCATCAGAGAGCAGTCGTGGCCCTGCTGATTGCATCGTAACTAGCGTCAGCGTTTTCTTTTCCACTAGCAACAATTTTTGTGCTAATTACATATGTGCCTTTCATTCCTTTTCACACAGTTCATGTGGCAAGACTTACAAAATAACACCATGACACAAGTGTGGGGCTGAGGCATTGCCCTCTGACCTGGCACTGATGGGTGTGACATACCTTTCAGCTCTCCCAGCAGAACAAACTTTCTTTCATGGAGAAAAAGCATGCGGAGCCATAAACCATCGATGTGTTCTGTGTCAGGAAATTACACTTAAGACTATTTATGAAGAATGAATATCTAAAATAATTATTAGAGCACATGACAGCCTGGCAAACAGTTCATGACTTCTTTGGGAAGTGCTGCTTACTGAGGACAACCTCTTTTCCCGCTATTCCAGCCACAGAGGGTTTATTGTCATCATGTCTAGACAGTTGTTTCCTTGAATGTTTTCATCCAGTCAAACACAAAACATATACATAAATTGTTTTCCTCAAGGAGGTGGTTAAGATGTTTACTAAACCCTGTTGGAAACTCAAATAAGATGCAATTTGAAATCAGTGTTTTGGTAGAAGAATTAAACTGTGCAATTCAGGGTTGGTGGGATAAAAACCCTTTATTTCAGTGTGCGAGAAAAACATTTTTTTTGGTATCACAGAATATCAACATAAATTGGAGTCATTCCACTGAAGTCAGTCAGCATCCGTTATGGAAGCCAGTGCTTCATGGAGGTGCATTCCTGTGCTTTGTTTAATAATTAATCATAGGAAATAGTCTTTTAACTGCTAGTGAAAAGAATTCATCTTGCTCTTCATGCTCATATTGAACAGCACCTTCTTCTTTTAAGTGGCTTCATTGAAGTCAATAACATGCTCAAGCCAGTAACACAAGTCAACGAGGCTTCTGAAACAATTAAGGTATTTCTCAAAGCGAGGGAGGGAAGAGAATGGGACTTAGCAAAGTCCCTGACTGTCATCCAAGTGGCCTTTTTGTTTCCACTGCTTCTCCCTCCGTGGCTCAGCCTCTGAGGCTCCTTTGTTCTTTGCACAGACTCACGCCTGCTAGCGCCGATGAAAGCCCTGTGAGCACACACTGTCTCAACAGCTGTTGAAGGAGCTCTTGGCTCTCTGTTTGTTCTTCCAGCTCCAGCCTTGTTAGGACTCATCAGCAGTGGTTAGAAACTTGCCCTTTTTTCCTTCCTGATCTTTCAGTTTTGCCTTCATTTTGCATTGCAAGGGGACAGCGTCAATACTCTGCAACAGAGTTGCACCTCTTCGGGGAATCGATATAATAATGCATTTCTCAGCAGATCAGTTCCAATTTCTTTCACTTTTTAGATATCTTTTCATTCTTTTTTTTTTCCTGTAAAATAAAAGAAATATTTAGCACAAATGCATTGCTTCAAAATGTAATGGCACAGCACGACACAACGGAGACTACAGACGGGGTGAACACATCGGCTGAATTTCATCTCACTGAGCTTCAGACGCTTTGAAACCAGGGTTCTAGTGTCAGGGTTTGTGTTGGGTTCCTTCTAGTTAACGAAGAAAGAGAAGAACTCCAGAGGGCAATTGATACAACCAGGTTTTGGCACTTGGAAGATGCGTTTTGCCCACGTCTGGATGCTGCGTCTCCAGTCCCCTCCCTCCTGCTGGGAATGTGCAGCTGGAGGCCTGGAGGGAAGTGGGACTCTCCCTTCCCATGTCTGCCTCCAATTAGATCACATACACTGTAATATGGAAGGAGGCCCTGAGGGCACATTTGATGAGCAGCTGATCTAACAACTCGTGACTGTTGAAAGGATGGTCCCAGATTTCCTTCCCTTCTCATTTTCTTCTCCCTTCCCTCATCCCCAGGTCATCCAGCCTCTTTGTTTGCTGCACATCTAAGCCTCTGCGATCCAACTGCACTTGCTAACCACTAAAATCTATTTACTTATATAATGGTTTAATTTTCTGCCAGGTTATGAAGGTGTCTCCAGTCACAGGAAGCTTTTAGAAGTGCCACGGCCCTTGCAAAGGGCAGTGGTGGCTGTGTGCAGCTGGCAGCAGGGAGGGGAGCAGAATAGAAGAAGACCTCTCATTATTGGTAGCAGCAAAGTGTTAGACCTTCGTGGCTCATTCAGAGTCTTTGCCAAACACCTTCCTCTGACTTTCAAGTTGAAAGAAGCAGTCATTTTTGCCCAGCATTGCTCTGGTCCATTGCCCAGCCACTGCTGGCATAGTTTCCAAACCAGAGAACTGATCCAACTGAAAAATAACCTTGAGGGGAGACAGGAGGAAGTGGGAGGGGGTGGTTTCAGTAATATCAGCTATCTATCAAGGTTACTGAACCCTTATATCAACAAAAGTGAAGATACTCTACAGAACTGGGAATAAACCACTCATGCTGGGCAAAGGGCCTTGGGGAAACTGCTTTTCCGTATGTTGGTGCTCAGTTAGGGCAGTTTGTGCCAGACTAGAGGATAGGTTGGTGGAGGCACCTGCTTCCCTAGATGTACAGTAAAAAGAGTCTCTTAGCTGATCTAAGTCAGGTGAGTAAATCCCACTCTTAGCATCCTTGGCCTGTTCTTGTGTTTCCATCAGGATCAATAGAAACCACTAGTTTTTGCTGTAACAACCATTCCTTTGATAACAGTGCAGCACTTGAAAAATATTCAAATTATTCTCTGAAAATCTGAATACATTTCCCTGTCACTTCCTAAAAAAATATCTCTTACTTGTTCTGTGTGTTGGTTCCAAACAGATGTCACATTAATAAGCAGAGAGGCTTGGGTAGGTGGACGTCATCGGTCACGCAGTGGTTTCTTCTTCCAAAATACTTCCAGAATTAGGTCTGGCCTCTTTTAACAATGAACTATTTATAGGATTCATAAGGGCCTTATCCTCCAACCCTGACTCAGCCAAAACTCACCACTGACCTTGACCTCCTGCAGTCTATTCTTATAGCCTTACTCATGTGAGGAGCTTTTATTTGCTGACCTGACTTGGGGAGTGTATTCTCTTGAGTATGGTTTTGCAGACTTGGTTCCCAGCTCAGTGGGACTTGGTAAATGTCACAGAACCAATTCCTGAGATGCATGTATTATTTTTACAATCTTATAAATGCAAAAATAGGGGAGAAATATACAGCTAAGTTCTGCTTCCAGCACTACAACAAGAAGCTGAATGTAATTAAATTAGGTGTGTACAGCTACAAGTGAAAGCATTAAAGTCTCATTTTGCAAGAGAGTGCATGTAATTTTAGAAGAAAACAGTCACTGAGTTTTTCAGTCATAAAAGTTATTACTAAAAGTAATTGGTTTTTTCTCAATAAGATGTAATTGTAAGTTGAATATTATTTCAGTCTTAGGTGATTACACCAGCACAGTATGACAATGGCAATTTTTGTTTGCATTTTTTGCATCTCCTGTAACATCTAAAATACTTCATAACTAGTGTTGCTGTCCGTGATAATTTTCTATTTTTCATTATGATGCAGGGTGATACATTTCAGGAGCTAATATATCAACATTAGTGGAACTGGGTAACAAGATGTGTTTTCTATATCAAAAAATTACTCTTAGCAGTCTACTATGTTTCCATTTGTTTAGAATCGTAGAATCACTGAGATTGGAAAAGACCTCTAAGATCATCGAGTCTGACCATTAACCCAAGCACTGCCATGTTCACTACTAAACCATGTCCCTAGGTGCCACATCTGCACACTTTTTGGACTCTTCCAGGGTTGGTGACTCCACCACTGTGCTGGGCAGCTAGTTCCAATGCCTGACCACCCCTTCAGGGAAGGAATTTTTCCCAATATCCAATATAACTGACTCTTTTCTAATAGTCAGGCTGTGACTCTTCCAGTTATAAAGATCATAAATATGTATACTTGATGTGTCTTCTTTCCAACACACACTGTGTTACAGAATCACAGAATCAGTTAGGTTGGAAGGGGCCACAATGGGTCATCTGGTCCAACCTCCCTACTCCAGCAGAGCCACCCTAGAGCACATGGCTCAGGATTGTGTCCAGACAGTTCTTGAACACCTCCAGTGAGGGAGAATCCACGACCTCTCTGGGCAATCTGTTCAGTGCTCAGTGACTGCACAGGAAAGAAATTCTTCATCATATTCAGGTATCTTCAGTTAGCTGTCTGCTAAGATGCCTACACCCTTTTCTTGAGTGGGTACAGGAAAGATGGAATCCATTATGCTTAGGAGTAATTGAAGGAATTCCTTCCAATCAGCACTGTTGTACATTTATCAGTGTTTGGCTTTCTGTGTCTGTCTTGCCAGTTAGCTGCTTTCCAGCAGCCCAGTCTTGGGGGCACATACATCTTTCCTTGCTTCTGAAGACCCACAAACATCAGGGGCACAGGCAGAAAGGAGTTGTCCTTTATCAACTATGTTGGAAGCTAAAGCTCATCTTTTATTCTCTCTCAAGACCAGGAAAAGGCTGTGGTGGACACAGATCTGCTACTGGACCCCAGGACAATTCTCATCAGCTCAGTCAGTACTTACAAACAGTATCTACGAGGAGATTTGCTTCCTGATTATTTATAGGAAAGCTCCACATGGATAGACACTACTCTAAAACCTGTGGTCAGCACTTCTATCCATTCCACTTCCTTTATGTGGTCCTCATGCTTAATGTCCATTGACCCTAATGTCCTAGAGCAGCAGTCTTCATGCCTTGCCATTTCTTTTCTTGCAAGGTCTCCAGCCTCCCTCCGTGCCCTCCACAACGTGGCTGCCATAGAGGTCTGTGCCAAGTTCCCTAGGAGCCTCCTCTTCCACTTTTTCTGCTGCACACTGCTTTAAACCCAGACAGCAAACATGAGCAATGAAATCATCCCATCTGACAGCTGCCCATCTGCCCTGGGGTCTCACCATAAACCTTCTCTTCCTCATTCCACTACAAATGCAACCAGTCCCAGACTCAGAAATGTTGCAACTGGGCTTGATTCTATCTCTCCCCACAGCACTACTTACTTGTTCTTGTCATGGCAGAAGCACAGAAAATGTGTGTGTAATTGCACAGGGATGCACTGTTGTACCTTCAGAAATGGTCAGTTCCAGATGCTTCTGAGAAAGGTGCAAGTTGCCCTGTGGTTGTCAACTAAAAATAGTGTGCACCTGTCTTAACTGTTAGGCTTCATTCCAATCTCTGATAGTCAGAGACTGATTTATGCCTCAAAGTCTAACATTTAATCTTCCAGGGTGTTCAGATTAATTAGAACTATGTATATTTTCAAAATCCATAGAAATATTTAATTCCTTTTTAACTTTTAGGCTCTGTGACCTCTGTGCCCTCTTGTCCTGCTGCTGGTTGCCTGGGAGAAGAGACCAACCCCCACCTGACTCCAACCTCCTGTCAGGGAGTTGTAGAGGGTGATAAGGTTCCTTCCCTATCATCTTTATTCCAAGGTGAGGAGTCTATGTAATATCTCTTAATGCAAAATCTATGTCCTACTACCTCTTATCATCCTTATTACCCTTCTTTGTGTTTTTCTGAGGCTCATATTACATTTGAAAAGGCATACAGAGGCTTTATTCTTTATAATTGTTGTTTTTATTTTCTTGGGCGTGTCATTGATCCATAATTTGTATGTTTAATATTGCAATAAAGTTCCCTTTAATTTGTCTTACGTCAATACCTATTTGCTTGTCAAATTCTCCCCTAGGCCTTCTAATTTCCATTTGATGCTTTACTTTCCATAAGTATCTTTTATGAAGGCATGCAAATGAGTGGTTTGCTTTTCACAGGCTCAAAAGCCATCTAATGTTCATTATCAATTGTAGCTCACACATTGCTTTCAGCTTTAGCCCTAGGGCAGGAAGCAGCTGTCTAGGACAGCAGACTGGTGGGGACAGCAAAATTGCTGTAGGAACAGTCTGTACTTGGCCTCAGAATATCAAGATGAACTGAATTTCTCAGCCCCATTAGCAAGACACCACAGCATCCTGTGAACCTCAGGAGGTTCAACAAGGCAAAGAGGAAGGTTGTTCACCTGGATTTGAGCAAACCCCAGTATCAACACAGACTGGGGGATGAGCAGATTGAGAGCAGCCCTGATGGGAAAGGCCTGGGGATGCTGGTGGATGGGAGGTTAACATGAGAGCAATGTGCACTCACAGCCCAGAAGGGCAATTGGGATGAGCAGATTGAGAGCAGCCCTGATGGGAAAGGCCTGGGGATGCTGGTGGATGGGAGGTTAACATGAGAGCAATGTGCACTCACAGCCCAGAAGGGCAATTGTATCCTGCATCAAGAGTTTAGCCCTAGGGCAGGAAGCAGCTGTCTAGGACAGCAGACTGGTGGGGACAGCAAAATTGCTGTAGGAACAGTCTGTACTTGGCCTCAGAATATCAAGATGAACTGAATTTCTCAGCCCCATTAGCAAGACACCACAGCATCCTGTGAACCTCAGGAGGTTCAACAAGGCAAAGAGGAAGGTTGTTCACCTGGATTTGAGCAAACCCCAGTATCAACACAGACTGGGGGATGAGCAGATTGAGAGCAGCCCTGATGGGAAAGGCCTGGGGATGCTGGTGGATGGGAGGTTAACATGAGAGCAATGTGCACTCACAGCCCAGAAGGGCAATTGTATCCTGGGCTGCATCAAGAGCAGCATGACCAGCAGGATGAGGGAGGTGATTCTGCCCCTCTGCTCCACTCTCATGAGACACCACCTGGAGTACAGCATCCAGCTCTGGGGTCCTCAGCAGAGAAAAGACATGGACCTGTTGGAGCAGTACCAGGAGAAGGTCACAAAAATGATCAGAGGGCTGGAGCACCTCTCCTGTGAGGACAGGCTGAGAGATTGCTGAGAGGCTGCTCAGCCCTGAGAACACAAGATTCTAGGAAGACCTTACTGTGGCCTTCCTTTAACTTAAAGGAGGCTTATGTGAAAGATGGAGAATGATATTTTTATTGAGGCCTGTGATGATAGGACAAGGCCCAATGGTTTTAAACTGTAAGGGAAGAGATTAAATTGGTTATAAGGAAGAAATGTTTTAGTATGAGGGTGGTGAGGCACTGGAACAGGTTGCCCAGAGAAGCTGTGGATACCCCATCCCTGGAAGTGTTCAGTGTTGAATGGGACTTTGAGCAACCTCCATGTCCATGGCAGGGAAAGGTGTCTCTGCTCGTGACAGGGAAGGTTGGACTAGATGATCTTTAAGGTCCCTTCCAAGCCAAACTGTTTTATCATTCTGTGGTCACTACTTGCCAAACTCATTTTCCTACCTGCCCCTTACCCAGCAGGAAGAGAGTGGCCACACAAAAAAAGCAGTGCTGTGCAGCTGCAGGAGGTTTTACATGTTCATACATTCCTAGTGGGGCCTGTGGGTAGAGAAATGTGCAGTGTGTTGCTGGGCACGCAAACAGTGGGACTGTGGCTTCTGGTTATGGGAACAAGAAACTTGCTTAGTTTTCATGCTCTGAACTGTTTAAGGACCTCAAATTAGATACTGCTTTGTGGACTGAGAGCCTGAGAAGGTTAGCTAAGGAGTTGTATGTCCCATACTGTGCAGACTGAAGGTTTCTATAGTTTTATTTCAAAAACTCCATGAATAATAGCCTTGAGTGATATTCTCAGGCTGGAAAAAAAATCACATAAAAATGTAAATACAGCTTTAAAAGACAGTTTTAATTATTTAGAAGCTAAATGCACCAAAGAATGCCTTAATTCTAATTGTCTGATTGCTGTGTGACTTCTCTCTGAAGTGAGGTTACAGTTGTTTGGGTACCTTGAGGACACCTTGATATTTAACTTATAAAAAAAAAATTCTTTTTTAATTACCATAATCTCATTTGTTATTCTACACTTTAATTTCTGGTACATAACCTGTATTGATATTAGTCTCTTTATCTCAAAATCCTGAGATAATATGTTTGGCTCTCGAGGTAAAGGTCAACTTCATAGGTCACTTTAAATACCAGTACAGCTCAAATTGCCTGAACTGAAGCCAGGGAAGGCAGATGAAAGCAATACATCCTCCTGCCACTCTGCTTTGTGTCATTTCTGGAAAGGTTTGAAGTTGTTTAATGTATGGAAAGTTAGCAAAAGAGTAATCCTTCTTGAAATCTAGGTGGAGTTAGAAAATTTGCTCCACCAAACAAGCTGATGAAGCAATCATCAAGGTCAGTGAGGAGAACAGGCAGCATCCTGCAGAGCTGCACTTCTAGGCTCTGCTGCTGCCACTGAGAAACTCTCTGACGAGCACTGGATGAATGCACAACATGCAAATCTAACCAGTTTTTTGTGCTTTTTGTAGTTCTCCCATGAGTAAACTAATGACCATGAGTAATTTATTTCAGCCTTTTATCCTATGTCTTTTTATCTCAAGACGGGATCCCCAAGACATCGCTTTCCCCAAGCTGTGGAGGACCACAGTGCACTAGTTTGTAGTCATCCACTCAAGTATTTGGTTTTCAGCTGTGCCAGTCTGCAAAGCCACATCACTTCTCCAGCACTCCTGATGGGTGTATTTCCCCTCTTTCAATTAGTACCCATTGCCCCTTGGCCTGTCACTGCAGCTCCTAACACAGAGTCCCTCTCTGGCTTCCCTGGAGCCCCTTCAGATACTGGAGGGTTCCTATGAGGTCTCCGCACAACCCTCTCTTCCCCAGGCTGAACAGCCCCAACTCCCTCAGCCTGTCCTCATAGGGGAGATGCTCCAGTCCTCTTATCAGCCTCATGACCTCCTCTGGACTTGCTCCAACAATTCCATGTCCTTCTTATGTTGAGGACACCAGAACTGCACAGGGCAATTCTCACTGTTAAACCACCAGTGTAAGCACATCTCTTTCAGGGGACTGCAAACACCCTAAGTATAACTCTGTGTCTGTCAGTTTTTGTTTTGTCCAGGGATGCAGCCCTGCTGCAATGCCTGCCCTCTCACCAGACTTTCAGTAGGAGTTTTCACAAGCAGGAAAAGCTGTTTTGAAACAAGCTGTTGTTCCTGGAAGACCAGTTTGGTCAGAGCAGACTGGTCCTTTCAGGTGAAATGCCATTAATTGACTTAGGACTCCTGGATGCACAAAATTTGGAGTAACTATGCGACTGCTTCAGAGAGTGAAGTAAGAGTTCTCCCCGCGATCAAAGGGGATGAGTGTGAGGCTTTGTCTTCTCCAGTGGGGGCTACAGAGTTTCAAAACAAGGCTAATGAAATTATTTGAGAATTACCAAAGAAACTAAACTTGTGAAACTGTTTAGCTAGTCGAGGAAGAGGGAAGGAGTTGCTCCCCATCCTCCAGGTGCTTTGTAACTACAAAGTAATACCAAGCCATGCAAGGATCCTGGAATACTGCACACAGTTCTGGTGCCCTCGATGTAAGAACGACATGGAATTGTTGGAGCAAGTCCAGAGGAGGCCACAACGTTGATAAGAGGACTAGAGCATCTCCCCTATGAGGACAGGCTGAGGGAGTTGGGGCTGTTCAGCCTGGAGAAGAGAAGGTTGTGTGGAGACCACATTGCAACCTCCCAGTATCTGAAGGGCTCCAGAGAAGCTGGAGAGGGACTCTTGGTTAGGAACTGCAGTGACAGGACAAGGGGTAATGGCTACAAACTGAAAGAAAGGAAATTTAGGCGATATATTAGGAAAAAGTTTTTTCCTGTGAGGGTGGTGAGACACTGGCACAGGTTGCCCAGGGAGGCTGTGGCTGCCCCAACCCTGGCAGTGTTCATTCCAGGCTGGATAAAGCCTTGAGCAGCCTGGTCTGGTGGGAGGTGTCCCTGCCCAGGGCAAGGGTTGGGACTAGATGATCTGAGGTCCATCCCAACCCCTAAAATTCTGTGATTCTATGACTGAAGGCATGAGTTGGGCCTGTTACTGAACTAGATTGGCTTAATGGTCTGCAAGGGTGAATGTGCTTGTAAAGGTGGGAAAACTTTTGGGTTTTTTACTTACAGGTTTGTTGGAATTGGACCATATGGGGGTGTAAATATTGCAGAAGCAAAGAAAGCACAGAAATTGCTGTTGGACTTGAAAGATAAAGCTGCAAATTTTAGCAAAACTGTGCTAATGTGAGGCATGTATCCCTTTTGCTTAAAATGGGGTGTCTTTGAACAGTAAGAAGTAGATATGTCAAGGTCTGTGACCATCACAGTATCTTCTGTTTTTATTTACCCACAGAGAAGAGAATCTCATTGTAATTTTACCATCTTATTGGTCTCAGACTGTCCTAGAAGCTAGATTCATCTTTCAGCTGCTGTTACCCCATGAGCATATAGTGGATGTTACTAGGAGTTACATTGCTACATACAGAGTGCTCCCTGAATGCTGTAATCCACTCTTTCTCACCTGGATTCCAACTCTCCCAACCTATCTAGAACACAGAATAAATGAAAAGACAATTACAGGCAGATATTAAAACCTTAGAAATCTAACTAATAAATATAAAAGCTGGGAAAAATTCTGTGCAGAAAACAAATGAATTAACATGATTAGCATAACGTCTTTAAACTTTCTCTTTTTTTATTTGAATCCATTCCAGAATTAAAGCCACTTAATGCTTGTCTTTAGGCCAGAATGACTGGAAAGCATTTCAATTTCAATAAACCACTGTTTGGGTTAGTCTGAAACTGGTAAGACATGAAAAACTTCCACAAAACCTCATTTAAATATAGTAATGCCCAATTTCGGTAATGTAACATGTACAAACAAGATGTCCATCAGTTCAGCTGGCAATTTTGAAAGTTTTCCACTAAATACTCTGCAATCTTCCAAAGCATTTGAGAACCACAAATACTTTGCACTTACTTTGTCTGCTGTTTAGAGAATAAATGCAGCTTACTTTCTACTGTCATTTTATGCTAGTATTTTTATTCTTGTTTCAGCATGGTTGGTGCAGTAAGTCTTTTGTTCAGTGCTCACCTAGAGTGTTTTATTCCCTTGGCTGCTGGTTCTGCCTTTGACCAGCACTGGGAGTTTCCTGGTACAAAACTGGAACGTAATTTGAGTTTGGTTTGGACCAGGATTTGCTGTAATATTGTTAGTATTTTATTCCATGTGCAACTTTACAGAGTATACTTAGCAGAAAAGTGTGGGTGCACATTTGAAAATTAGCTTTCTTGACACTAGCTAGACAAGGAATCTTGATGATAGGAATAATCAAGACTTAAGGGGAAAGTTAGTGACCAAACTCTGGGTACTTAAAAGGATTTGTCCTCTCTATTGGGGACAGCATGACTGCAATAGGGCATCAGTTTTCAGTTTGGTTCATTTGAGCTGTTTCTTTACCAGAAGTGCAGGCAGTCAGCCATCAGAGTGGCCAAACCAGGAATGTATTGTTCTAAGGTTTATGCAGTCAAAGAAACCCAAGCAGAAATCCTTCAGTCATTCTATCCCACTTTGTCAACTCTCCTAAAGTTTTGCAAGGACAGGGTGATATGAAATATGTTTCATTTACAATAACACTTTGCCACAGAAGATTCTGAGGGCACAAGCCACATTTCTGAAAACTGCAATGACTCAAGTGACCTCTTGTTCTGACAACTGCAATTTTAAGCCTCTGCTACTCTGATCTGTAATCAAGACAGGAGAAGAGAAGCAGTGATGTGGGCAACACAGACAGGACTGGATTGCATCAGAATATGGTGTTTGTTTTCTTGTCTGACCCAATATATAACTTTGAGATAGAGTAGCAAGAAAACTTTAAGGACATTTCCTTTCTCTTATAGAATCATAGAATTTAAGAGTTGGAATGGACCTTACAGATCATCTAGTCCCAAGCCCCTGCCCTGGGCAGGGACAGCTCCTCAGTAGATCAGGATGCTCAAGGCTTTATCCAACCTGGCCTTGAACACTGCCAGGGTCAGGGCAGCCACAGCCTCCCTGGGCAACCTGTGCCAGTGTCTCACTACTCTTACAGTGAAAAACTTTTTTCTAATATCTAACCTAAACTTCCCCTCCCTCAGTTTGAACCCATTACCCCTTGTCCTATCACTGTAGTTCCTAACAAAGTGTCCCTATCTGGCTCCCTTGTAGGCCCTTCAGATTGAAAAGTTGCTCTGAGGTCTCCATGCAGTCTTCTCTGGCTGAACAGCCCCAACTCCCTCAGCCTGTCCTCATAGGGGAGATGCTCCAGTCCTCTTATCAACTTTATGACCTCCTCTGGACTTGCTCCAACAGTTCCATGTCCTTCTTATGTTGAGGACACCAGAACTGTGGTGCAGTATTCCAGGTGGGGTCTCATGAGAGCAGAGGGGAAGAATCACCTGCTGCCCACACTCCTTTTGAGGCAGCCCAAAGTTCAATTGGCTTTCTGGGTTGAGCTCACACTGCAGCTTATGGTGACCTTCTCATCCACCGTCACTCCCAAGTCTTTCTCCTCACTGCTGGTTTCAATTTCTTCCCCACCCAACCTGTAGCTGTGCCTGGGATTGCCACAGCCCATATTTGTACAGTTGTACAGTTGTTTCAAGTTGGTCATTTACTTTCAGGATTGTCTGACACCAGTCCAAGGGCATCCCTGCCCCTGGGGAATCACAGCATTGAGAGGCTGGATGGGGTTTCAGGGGATCAATGGCCCATTCCCCTATGCTGAGCTGGTCAGCTGTGTCCCAAACCATCCTCAACACAAGTATGCTTAGCTGTTCTTAAAACTTCCCATTTCCTAAAGCCTTTCTAGTCTATGCCTTCCAAGCTAACCTATTTTGTTGTTTAACAACCCTTTGGGTTGGAAAGCATTTTGCTAATGTCTATGCTAAATCTCCCATGCTATAAATTAACCCAGTTATTTGTTTTCCTCTTGTGGCCATGAGTAAGAATTAACCATCTGCTCTTCATTTAAGGAGAGACTGTTTCATTTTTCAAAATCTACAATTAATTAAATATATTTCTAATATGATAAAGTGCAATAACACTGGTAGGATAAGGACTTGCTGTATTGGACTCAGTTGGTGCTCACTCTCCTTCAGCTCACTCTCCTTCCTGTGTGTCAGCCTACAAGTGTTCCTTAGCAGTAAGAGTCACTCCCTTCTGCCTGTATTTGCAAGCACTAGTGTAGCCAGGAGTAAATTCAGTAACACCTTGCATTTTTGCCCTTGTAGTGCATATGTGGCAAGGACCTAGGGTGTTGGCAAATATCTGTGTTCAATGAGTTTGTCTCAGGCATAGATTTTATCCCACAAATGTAGTAACCCCTTACACAAGCTTAACCTCAAAATAAGCAGATCCTGCCATTGCTTAAAACTGTGGAATCCTGTAAGACCACAGCAATGGCTTTGCAGGTCAGCACAAAATTCCATTCAATGTTTTAACCTCCTCAATAAGCACTAAAAGCCAAATCATATTATCATGTAATGCTGGAAAAACTGAGTTCTGCTGAGTTAATCCTGAGTATGCTGCCCATAAAACCAAGTTTGACCTCAATGTCTATGACAGAGAGGATTAATCAGTTTAAAATGTTTTCAGTATTTCAGAAACATGGAATGATGCATAAATAGTAATTACTAATTTCTCTAGTTGAAAATGGAACAAAGGATTTACCCCAGAGACCAACATTTGATCTCAGTGTAAGTATCAGAGTGTAGCTCTGCAGAGTGGCTGTGGTTGTCCTGCTCTTGCTCTGTGCTGTGCAGAGGGAACTTAGTGCAAGCATAGTAGATGGGGATAGTAAAAAGCTTAGGACAGTAAAAGAACAGCTCAGCAGAACAAAACTAACTCGAAGAAACAACATGTCTGTTTCATCAAGTCCCTTTACTCAGTCCCCTCTCATGCTTTGGAACAGAGTTATCACAGGCACACACTGTGCAATGGATCATAGAATCAGAGAGTCATCAACATTGGAGAAGACATCTAAGGTCATTAAGTCCAGCCATTAACCTGACACTCTGCTGGAACCCCTAAACCCTAAACCATATCCTCCAGTGTCAGATCCAGATGCCTTTTAAACACTTCCAGGGATGGTGACTCCACCACCTCCCTGGGCAATATTCCAGTGCCTGAACACCCTAACAGGGAAAACATTATTCCTAACATCTAATCTGAACCTCTCCCATCTCAGCTTATGACTGTTCCCCTTGTGGCATTCAAAGGAGCATATGGGGACTACCCCAAATTTAGACTGTACAGAATTTCAGGAATCATTAACAAAAAGGGATTTTTTTTTTTTTAATCTCATGGTTACAGGAAAATCTCCAATGTGAGCCATCCAGGCTGCAGAAGTGATGCTGCTCTATCTTATGTAGTTTGCAGACATATCAGAAAGCTCAAAAAGTGTGAGCCCTGGGAGCTGTTCTAGTGCCCAAACACCCTCTGGGGGAGAACCATTTTCTAATCTCCAGCCTAACCCTCCCCTG
The DNA here is from genome assembly GCF_000695815.1 of Acanthisitta chloris. Classification (NCBI taxonomy): domain Eukaryota; kingdom Metazoa; phylum Chordata; class Aves; order Passeriformes; family Acanthisittidae; genus Acanthisitta; species Acanthisitta chloris. The sequence goes on along the minus strand of NW_008680965.1, from coordinate 18,694 downwards.
ACACAGCTTCAGACCATTCCCTTGTGTCCTGTCCCTGGTTGCCAGAGAGATCAGTGCCTGTCTCTCTGCTTCCTTCTGTGTGGAAGTTGTATCCAGCAATGAGTTCTCCCCTCAGTCTCCTCTTCTCCAGGCTGAACAGACCAAGTGCCTCAGCCACTCCTCATGTGGCTTCTCCTCAAGGCCCTTCACCATCTTCATTACCTTCTTTGGATGCTTTCCAATAATTCAGTATCTTTCTTATATTGAGGTGCCCCAAACTGCACTCGATATCCAAGGTGAGGCTGCCCCAGCACAGAGCAGAGCAGGACAATCACCTCCCTCAACCAGCTGCAATGCCTTGCCTGATGCCCCAGGACAGGGTTGTCCCTTCTGACTGCCAGGGCACACTGGGTATTTCCATGTGGCTTAGAACAAAAACCACACAAAAATGGAAGTAGCTCTGTATCTGATGGAAAACCCAAGCACTCAGTTTCCCACTAAAATTTCTCAGTGCTAATTTTAATGCAAACAAACTCCTGCTTGGAGTGCTAATGTGCTTTTTGGTATGACTTGTGAGACATGTTTCACTCTTTCATGATATTCTTTTGTAGGTGCAATAGCAGTCTACTGGCTACGTAAGATTACATTTTCAAACTGCAGTAGTGTTTAATGTATGCACCATTGTTCTGGCAATTTGAATTGCATAGAAAAATTAGTGTGAGATTTTGCATTGTAAATTGGCTTTTAATGTGCAAATTATGGTGCATGCATGGAAGTTTTGAATCAAAACATTAGGAAAATAGGCATAAAATGCAGTTTTTTTAAATGTACTGATAAGGAGTTATGTGGAATATGCAAAGACATGTAAGAAAAGGAGGAAGGGAAGATAAAATGTTAACCTTGACATTTTTGTCACTGCTCATTGAAATAGGGTTCAATAAAATGCCAGATCAGCTTTTCCTTTCCTTACCTCGATGCAGCATTTTTAATAATAAAGGTTAAGTACTTACAATCTAGCACAGAATTGGTCTCGGTCATCTCAGCTTTAAGCTGTTAGTTTCATTAAAAGTTTTCCAGAGTAAAGACTTTGAGATTTGGTTCTCCCAAAACATGGCACAGAATTCTTCTTTGTGGAATAGTTCCTTCTGCTTGAGATGGGCTTTGCTGCTCAAAACCAAGCAGCAATGGGATGATATAGTTTTATGTGCTCACTGCAGTCAGTAGGAAGCCTTGGAAGTCTTCTACAGAACAGCATCAACCTCATAGGGAACATCATAACCAGTAATAAGCATTTTCTGCAGGAAAGCCTTGATTGCAAATTCTTCTTTGTATCAAATACACAGTCACTGAGTCATCTAAATGAAATAAAAATCTCTGGAGTGGCAAAAAAATACTCACTGGGCTTTGATTGACTTCTAAAGGGTGTTCAAGCCTATCTCTACAGTCAGACTTGCTTTTAGAGCTGTGCAAATGCATTCTATTAATTTTTTAGTATTCTCTTGACTTGTTGTGCACAGAGTACAAAGAATGAAAAGATATTTTAATGATAGAGCTACAGACACCTGTATGATAATCAGATATTAAAAATCTCCTTGTTTGT
>NW_008680965.1:243-17094 GCF_000695815.1 Acanthisitta chloris | reverse complement strand
AAGAGGTGGATTGGTAGGGAAATGAAGCCTTCCAGGTGCTGGTCTAGAACAGAAAGGCCATATGAGAGGAAATTACATATGAATCTACTGGTAGAAACTATATAAAATATTACAAAAAATTAAACACCATGTTCAGATTGGAGAAAAATCAACAAAATCTCCATAGATGATGTGGTGTTTAATAAAGTTATTGGGAATGTCAGAGGCCAATGGGCAAGGGTCACCCAGTGTTGATAGTAAATATACTGATGTTTTCAAGTTGTTTTAAAAGCTTAAGTTCCCTCACCAAAGCATTTGAAAGAAGTGGAAGTATCATATAATAAAAGAGAAAGTTCTCTTCAGAGTTCTCATCTTCACAATGAAGGATGTTCTAAGCAGTCTCTGAAAGGATCTCTGCTGAGATGGACACTGCTCAATAAACTGCCCATAAACAATCTTGGATAGATAGAGAGAAGTTTGAGAATGGTGAAGATTTATTCAGGTTTAAAGAGGACAGCTGAAAATTTCAATCTCTGAGCAGTTATAATAGCTCCTGTATGAAGAAAGCCAAAATAGATTTGGACTGATCAGCTTACAGAAGAAAATTCAAGGAGGGATTGGAGAGAGAACTCTGAAGTTGTTAATACAATGAAGGTCCACCATAATCTTCTCTGATACAAAAATTTAGCAGGAATCCTATGAAATCCTATCAGGCAACAGATTTAAAATGAATGAAGGGATGTACTCTTTCATACAACATATAATTCTGTCACTAAACCCCACAGAATGTGTTGGACATGAAATAGACTGCTGATACATTCACAGATGCTGTTTGGTAACTGTGGCACAGCATGGTCAGGATACAAACTCCAGCTAAGGATCTCCTTAGCTGCAAAGTGCCAGTGCCTGTGGAGGATCACTTTATGATTTGTTCCCTTAGCATCTGTTGGCTCCTTCAGATACAGGTTTCAGGGGGATGTGGATCCAGGTGGACTGTGACCTGACCTACCATGACAAAGAAATGTTGTAATACTTTCTTCATTGAAATTTTGGAAAGAAACACAAATAAGTTTACTGAAATTCACTCTTTGACCTCTGTGTACACCAATTGCCAAGAGTGGCAGGTTAATGGTTGGACTTGAAGATCTTAGAGGTGTCCTCCAACCTTGATGATTCCTCTGGCAGAAACACTGTATAGGACACAGAGCCACAAACATCTCCCACGTTTTCCCCTGTCTGGCTGTTGGCTGCAGAAGAATCTCCTGCACAAGCTGGTTTGCAGCTTCTGGGATATTAAAAAAAAAAAAAAGAAAAAATAAATTGGGATATTTCTCAGCTTAAAATATGAGTATGTAAAACATAAACTAGGCTGTTCATTAACGATTAATTACATTTGCTTAAGCCTTTAGGAAATAAAATGAGAGGAATCTGTAATATCTATACCCATGTGTATTTCGTCTTGGAAAGGCCAAGCAATTGAAATCAGTGGAGGTTCCAGCTTTTTGGGGCCTGACTGCTTCTGCTGAGCAGACTGCTGAAAGCAGAGTGTGAGCTGGAAAGGCTGATAACTCCTCATATGTGTGAAACAGGTTTCTGAGCTGTTTCATAAGCAGCCCTTGGAGCAGCCTTGTGGCAGGAATGGAACAAGTGGAAAACACAGCTGCTGAGGGAGCAAAATTATGTTCCAGCAGAGAAGGAATTATTTCACATTGTCACTAGATGTCAGAAAGTTTATCTGTGGTCATTCAGCAACAGTCAAAAACATCAGACTCCTCCCAGTAGAAAGTCTCATTAGTAACAGGAAAAAACTTTCCATGATTTGTTGTGAGACACATGAAAATCACAACATGTCTACAAGAACTTTGATGAGACATGATAATAGGGACAGCAAGGATAACAGTCTGGACAAGTTCTGAAGAGGTGAATTGTATAAACAGTTCCCAGAAAATATTCTTGAGGAAGATTTGATACCTCTGTTGCCAACTTTTCTGTGAGAAAACTCAAAAGATGGAAAATTATAGCTTGTAATTGGATGTAAGACTGGAGGCTTACACTGCATTTTGACAAACAGTTCTCACTTCGTTTCAGAGTACAAGAAGTTGTAAAAGATGTTGGACCAAGGAGAAATTAGTGGCAGCTTAATGGTTGGACTCAATGATCTTAGAGGTCTCCTCCAGCCTTGACGATCTGATTAAGTCTATGAAACAAGAACATGATACACTTGCCATAATCTACAAATAATCCCTCAGACATAGAGAGAAGCAATGTAATGTTTTAAAGAAACAAAAAATCTTCTGGGTATATGGTAGAAAACATCAATTCTTACAGACACCTAAAAGGAAACGAGAGAATTGGCTGTGGGAAGTGAACTAGTCCTACAAGAAAAGCAAATGGTCCTTCTGAGGAAAACATGTAGATTTGAGAAAAAGTCCCACAGAACTCATGCTGGTATTGTGCTAATCAAAGGACATGCAAGAATAATGAAAAAAAAATCCAGTACAAGGCAGAAACACAAGAAAATTATTTTTTCCCCATTGTACAGAGAATATTAAGAATAAACTTACAATAAGCCTGTGCTAATTCATGAGGCAGAGCCTGGAAGCGTTTGGCCGTGGAATTATTCACACACAGAGGTGACCAGGACCTGCTCAGAGTTGACTATTGCACTAGTTTTATGTATAAAATTCATCTAAATAGTCCATTAATCACCAAGGCAATAAATAACAACAGGATAGCATTAAACAGCCGCATTTATGAAAAAGTTGTTTCAGATAAGAGAACACATTAAATATCCCAGGAATTTCAAATGCTTGAAAGGTATGGAGGTTTCATAGACACTCTTGCAGCCTGTATTATTCAAAGGTCAATGGACTTTGAAAACTATGTTGAAACAGCAAAGCAAACACTAAGGCAAATGAAGATGATTAAGACTCTCTCTGGGTTTACTTCACTACAAGCCACACCTCTGCATTCGAGAGCCTCAGTCACGTGTGCCAAGCAGAACAGAGAATTCAGCATGGCAAAAGGGCAGACATTTGAGGGTGTTCTCATGAACTCCAACACCTCTCATTGTAGGACTGCAAATTGTGACAGCAAAAATGATGACACAACAAAAGAAACTGTCTAGCAAACCTCTAGATCCTACCACCAAGCAGAGACAAAGCAGCAGGTCACTTGCAGGCAATGAAAACAAGAACCACCAAAAGATAAAAATACTGTCTTTCAAGTCAGAGAAGACACATTCACTCCAGATCATAGAACCATAGAATCATCAAGATTAGAGGAGACCTATAAGGTCATTGAGTCCAACCATTAACCTGTCACTGCTGGAACCCCTAAACCCTAAACCATATCATCCAGTGCCAGATCCAGATGCCTCTTAAACACTTCCAGGGATGGTGACTCCACCACCTCCCTGGGCAACCTATTCCAGTGCCTGAACACCCTAACAGGGTGAACATTTTTCCTAGTGTCTAATCTGACTCTCCCCTGTCTCACTGTTCCCTAAAAATATCAGGGATAAATGAGGATATTCCAAGTGTAACTACCATGCTTCTGTTTTCCTATGAATACAACTTCTTTCTCACTTAGAAATCTTGTCTGGCACAATATGGAGAAATTCTGTATTTACCCAAGATTTGGAGGCATGCAGCAACCCTGGGAAATCTGGCAGCTGTGCAATGGCAATGAGCATGTGCAGTTGTGAGGGAAGGCTTGACATGGTTTTGGAAGCTCTGGGCATTCCAAACACATTGGAGATTGTGTCTCCATGTGTACAGTAGGCTTGATGTTTGTCCAAAAAAGTGCAGCTGTGTGTGCACAGTTTGGTGGCACAGCTCAGAAATTCCAAGTTCATTCTGCAGGTGAGACACAGAAGACTTGTCCTGGGCATGCTGACTCAACACTGAGAGTGCATAACCCCAATTCCAACTTGAATAATTGCATACAGGTAAGAGAAGAGTTTCATCTAGTGAAACTCACCAAGTGAGTTTCCTGAGATTATAAGGGCCCAACAGAAACTCTTCTCAAAATATTTTTTTAGTATCTGCTGATCAGTTATTCTGTGGCTTCCTGAACTCCATGATGTGGTTTTGTATTGAATAGCCCTTGGTGTCCTTTCCTTCTATGAATCTATCCAATTCTTATTTTGATTTCAGGTACATTTTTAGCATCCACTGTGTCCTGTCACAAGTTCTACTGGTTAATAACGTGATGAGTGAAGACATAGGTCCTTTTGTTTGCCTGGAGGGTGGCATCTTCTGGTTTCACCTGGTATCTTCCAGATTTTGGACTGAAAGAAACAGTTAATTCATACTCACCTTGCTCAGGCCACTCCTGATTTTACTGATCTCTAGTGTGTATGTTCTTAGTGCTTTTCACAACAAAAACCTTAAGCTATTTTATTGCTCTTCATCCTGCAATCATTCCATATCTTTATTCATACTTGCTGCACTTATATACAAGAGGCAATGGGTACAAATTGAAAGAAGGAGATTTAGGTTAGATATTAGGAAAAGGTTTTTTCCTGTGAGGGTGGTGAGACACTGGCAACAGGTTGCCCAGGGAGGTAGTAGATGCCCCAACCCTGGCAGTGTTCACAGCCAGGTTGGATGAAGCCTTGAGCAACCTGCTCTGGTGGGAGGTGTCCCTGCCCAGGGCAGGGGGTTGGGACTAGATGATCTCTATGGTCCATTCCAACCCCTAAAATTCTATGATTCTTGATCTGTATCTTTTACAGGACTTCTCCATCTCTCTTCTGATGGACACATAACTGTAAACACTGCTGAAGGTGTGGATGTGTCATGTATTAACATAACAGCAAAAGGATATTTTATGTTCTCGATTCCTTTTGTATTCTTGATTCCTTTAGTAGTGGTTTCTAGCAATGTTCACCTTCATTTTACATTCCTCTACAGTGAGTTTTTGTTGCCTAGTCATTACACACTGTGGGAGGTTCTTAATGTGACTGCAATCAAACAGAGTCTATTTAGCTCTGACTAATTCAGCGCCATCAGCAAACATTTTCATCCCTTTTCTGTTTTCTGATCACTTGTGATCTGTGTTGAGCAATGTGGACTTCGGCACAAAGCCATGTGGGACTCCATGTGTGATTTCTTTCTACTGTGAGAGGCAACTTATAGTTTATCTCTTTTCTTCCTATCTTCTGAACATTTCTTCATGTCTGATTAGCTTCCTCAAGCTCCTCGAGGGAGGCAACTTTTTGAGTACCTCCTGGAAATCCAGACAGATGGTATCAAACAGATCTGTGCTGCCAACAGGTTTTATTGACTCTGTCAGAGGACTTTGGTAGATTAGTGAAGCTCGACTTCCCTTTACAAAAGCCATGGTGACTATTTTTCACTGTGCCATGTTTATCCTGATGTCTACAAATTCTGTTGTTTATTATTGTTTCTTCTCTTTGAACCAGTACAGGTTATTAGTTCAGAGTATTGAAGATCTGCCCTGGAGTTCTGTATAAAAACTGGGATCAGGATAATGAGCACTAAGTTTAGCAATGGCTTTTCTGGGCTGTCTTTAAGGGAGATGTATTAAATGGGCACACAATTAGGCAGCTGGATTGCTGCCTTTGAAGCACAGGCAGGAGACAGCTCCAAGATGCTGTCCCTGTGCTGTGGCATGGGCTGAGCAGTGCTGCTGGGATCACTGCAGTAGAGAAGCCTCTTAATAAAAACCCTGCTGAGTGTTTGCTCTCCTGTGTGGATCTCCATTTCTGTGAGCAATATAGAAGACAGCCATTCACATTTCATTTAGAATGAAACAAAGCAAAACCCAAAACCAGCTCAGGCAGCAACTGGATTTGCACTTAGCCAGAGATGAGGTTTTTCAGGAATGGTGAATTTTGCTGAGTATATTAAAAAGCTGTTTATTTGGTTATACTAGCTTTATGCTATGTGACTGTAGACTGGATTTGTATAAAGCAAGGAAAGGCTAAAATTAAAAGCAGATTTAAAACATGAGTACAGCTAACTGGTGAGGATTCCACTTGAGCAGTTGTGTGTGGACCTGAGTAAGTTTGGCTTTCTCTATTTTTGTATTTAGCATTCAAAGCATTCAGCCATGATATTACCTACTCGTTGACCATGCCAGATAGATTATGGGGAAAAAGCTAAGTGCTTTATTATGTTACAGGCTCTTGGGTTCTTGATTGTTTGGGAGAGAAAGAATGTCATCCAAAAAGTTGCTAATGGATTCTGCAGGTGTTTCCAATGAGACAGCCTGTATGTGTACAGAGCAGATTTGATCTATTAAATGTTGATCAATTATGTATCTTGTTCTGGGAGACTTCCTGGCCACTTATTCCAGATATATCCTTCCAACACACTAACACCATACTGACTTGTAACAAATATCCATAGTCCAGGGCATGTGCTGTGACTTCAGAAACATTAGTGGAACAGATTTGCTTCTTAATTACTTTTGTACACTGCCTGTGATTATTGCTATCAAGAATTAGAACTACTCAGGTGTGTTCTCCATCGTGCACACTTTCAATTTGCTTGATGCTGTCTGTAATGAAAGGCATAACTTTATCTTTGCTGCTCTGCCCACTGTGCTTATACTGTTGTTTCCTTGACATTGATAATTCACATCCAGTTGAATTCTTTGACACGAGTGCTTTGAAAATGCTTAGGATATGCTATAATACCTAATGATGATTTATATCTTGCTTATTTAGTGTGTGAAATTACATCAATTGAGGAGGGAGAGCCATTCTCAATTGGAAAACACAAAGTCCCTGGGCAATATTGTCCAGGGACTTCGTGTTTACAGCCATCCAGATGGCAGTGAGTGTGAATTTTGCATTTTGATTGAGATAGTTAATACTGATGTTAAAACAACAAAACAAACCTCCGTGTTTGCAGAAAATTGCCTACTGACTATGCATCTGGCAATGTAGCAGGTACATCATTTATTCCACATGCAGAGAACATGTTGCACTTAGAAAACATAACCAAATATAATGGTTTCTGGCTCTAATCAAGTGGAGTTTCTTCTGTGATGAATGGAAATTGAGGCTTGCCAGAAGTATAAATGGGTAGCACAACCAGTAAGGGAAGAGCAGTGAGTTGTTTCAGAGTTAAATAATTAACCAGAAAACACACATACAATCAATACTGCAACCAAGCTATGCTAATGCTGAGGTCTCAGCACTTTCTAAAGTGCATGCTCAAAAATGATAGTCAAATCCCTGTGCAAAGTAATTTTATGACTGATTTATTTGAGCAATTACTGCACTTTTGTACGTGAAAGCTAAATAAAAGGAGGAAAGAAGATCATTTTAAAAGAGCTTGATGTTAATTTTCTTCAGAGTGATGCTGAAATGTAACAGCTGCATTGTATTCTCATTCTTTGTGCAGATTTCCTTTTATCACCACTGAATCATTTTTGTCTTCCTCTTTCTATTTTAGTTTGTAAATGTACCGATTTTACCATCCACTTTAGTTTGCTATGAAAGCAAGAAGCCTACGGTCTGTTCTGTGAAATGCATGCTAGCATTTTGCATTTTCTGGATTCGTTTGTTTTGCAAGTGGAATTTCTCAGTCATGAGCACAGGATCACTCAATGGTACTATTCATCACCTACATTAATCATCAGAAATAAGAATATACTCATGAACTTTTTGGTGGCAGGAGGCTAAAGGATGTCAAGAAGGAAGAAAAGCGACCCTTGGGGACACGAGGACTAGGAACGGAGTGGAAGTTAGAGTGAAGTCCATTATGCTGGAAAGCAGTTCCACTACAGGCCTTTGCCACAGAGGTTTACACCTTGCAATCATCTCATCAGCTTCTAGATGGTGTAAAAATCCTTGCCCTTCAGAGCTTGCACATGAATGAGAACATGCTCCACCTCTACAATACTGTGTCTCTCTTGCTCATGGCACTCACCCAAATTCTGCCTCTGCCATCTAGGATGTCTTTTGTGACGGAACTGTGACTCAGAACTGTGACTCCTGACCCAAGATGTCTGGCTGGTGGCCAAGCCTGCCTGAGCATTTCTCCTTCCACAGCCCCAAGTTTCCAAGAAAGTTCTACATTCAGGAGGAAAAAACCACCAGGAACCTTATTTATTTACTAATCCAGTATTACTGGTGGGTCTGAGGTGCCAAGGCTGAGTCATATGAATCATTTTCCGAAGAAAGAGCCCACCCGGAATGCTTGATCAGTCAGCTTACTTGGTTTCTAGATCCCATTCCAGTGTCACATCTGTGGCAATGCCACTGCCTTGATTTGCTGTTAATGGAGTGTGCTATGAATGTTTATGGTTATTGGTCTCTGCCTTGTATTCCTGGTGCAATATGTGGTTTATGGTGGGGATGACAGCTACCCATGGGCACCTTGGGTCTGTCCTTGCTGTGGTTCTGAGGCAGCAAGCACAGCTCTGGGAAGTGACGTGCTGCTCTGCTCTTGCTTACCAGCAGTTCAATTCTAACCAAAAGCTTCCTCCTGTGTTTCCTTCTTTCCCCTCAGAATTCTGTCTACTCATTGTGTCTTATTCTGCCTTTTAGCCTTAGAATCATAGACTCATCAGTGTTGGAGGAGACCTCTAAGATCATCAAATCCAACCATTAACCTGTCACTGCTGGAACCCCTAAACCATATCCTCCAGTGCCAGATCCAGACACCTCTTAAACACTTCCAGGGATGGTGACTCCGCCATCCATTCCGGTGCTGGACCATCCTCACGGGGAAAACATTTCTCCTAACATCTGATCTGAATCTCATCCCTGACAAGCAGACCCAGAGGTTAGGAAAGATTTTCAATAATCTGGAACTTGGCAAATATCTAATTTTCCCTATCCAAGAAAGATTGATTCAGCTTAAATTTGGTTCTCTAGCTATGGAGAAGACCCTGTTAGAAATTATTAGAAGTTGATAGCATAAGAGTAAGGCAAAACCATAGCTTTTCTAGTAGAGTAAAGCAAAGATGATTGAGATGAAGAGATATTTTGCACTGGAAAAAAATATCCTTGAAAAACTGAGGGTGAAGATAAGAAACACCTCTCAGGGTTATAACAATGAGGTTTTTCAAGTAGTCTTCTTGTGTGGCTAATGGAAGGAGACAATGTGATTTGTTTGGAGATGAAGCTTGACAGTGTTTTTGATCTGATTATATTCAGGTTTACATGTAATGGCAGGAGCTTGGACTTGGTGACTTTTGCTATTTTTTTTTCCAGTTCTTACCCTATATTCATCTCTTCCTAAAGCTGGGGAACAGTTGGGCCTAATTTGAGCAGTCAGAGAATTAATTCATAAGGAACTCAAGACTGCAGAGGAACTCCCAGGTTAACTCCACACAATGGCCTGGAAGGCAACAATAGCACTAGATAATTCTCTTACAGGCTGCTGGAGAACTCCTTAACCTTCTCAGAAGAGATACCTCATCAGTTCTAGATTTCACAGTCTGCATTTGTTTATTGTTATGGTTATGCTGTCTTTTACCTTCCGTAGAACTACTTTCTCTTTGATTTTTTGAATCCCATAATCTACTTATAGATCATTTGTATCCCTTTTCAACCTTCATCTCCAAGTCATTATTCTCTGGAAAGAGAAACTTTCCATGTTCCCTTTCATGCTCAGGATGTGACTGCAGTCTCATCACAGATCTATTGATAGAGCAACACTTAACACTCATTTGATTTGAATTTTTCCATCAGGTCTCGAAAAATTCAAGTTGAAAAATGAATTTACAGAGAGAATTGGCTTTCCTAGCTCTATTGAAGCTGTTTATTTTTAGCTGAATATTACTGAATATGGAAACAGTCCAGTATACATCCTGGTTTGATTTCCTGTTTACATGAGCCAGTCTGGTGTCACCACCGTATTTCTGGACCACTCTGGAAGCTTGTGTGCAGCCTTCCTTCCACCTCTGAGGAGAGCTGCCCCACACAATAGAACTATTGTTGTGCTCTCTCATCATGAAGTAAGAATATTGCTGAATACAATCTATGTTGGGCTTGGGTCACTTGGTTAAATGTGCGAAGACATAACACCAAACCTCTCACTGAATCATAGAATCATAGAATTTAAGGGTTGGAATGGAACTTACAGATCATCTAGCCCCAGTCCCCGGCCATGAGCAGGGACACCTCCTCACTAGATCAGGTTGCTGAAGGCCTCATCCAGCCTAGTCCTGAACACCACCAGGGTTGGGGCAGCCAATGTGGGGAAGAAAATGTGAGGAGAAAACTCACATTAGGGAGTCAAGTCAGATCTGTACCCATATCCTATATGTGCTTGAAGTTAACATGAAAACAGATCTGGTCACATGTAGGGTGGATATATATGGGATACTGATGGCTAGATACGAAATTCTGCCTATAACAGAATTTTCATGGGCTTGAGGGCAAAGAGTATCTTTAGTTTTGTTTTCCTTTCCTTTTTTTCCCCCTTTCCCATCTGGTTTTGTTTCCCAAACTATAAAGCTCAGCATTTCCCTTAAGAGACTATTAAAAATATCTGAGGGTTTTTTTTAATCTACAAAATAGTGGAGACTCTGAACTGGCCTTTATGACTCCTAATGGTCAGCACAGCAGGCATTTCACAGGAGGGACACTTAGGGAGCTCAGTTTCACCAGTATAGCTAATGCATTAGTAGCAGCACTCTCTGGCCTTGCTATTATTATTTTAATGGGATTTTCAGAATCAGATGGAATAGTATGTACATCCAGAGGATGCTCATGCCAGGTGAAAGAGTAGTGTTTAATTGTTTTGGCTCAGATTTTGTCTAGTAATTTTTAGTTTGATTTTCAGTAAAGATGCATTTTGGGGAAGTGGAAATACTTTAATTTTGATTGATGGATATAAAACCAGAGATGAATATTAATCTGAGGTTTGTTTAAGGATGATACAAATATTGGTACACTATTGGATAAGAGCCTTGAAATAGAACTGGTAACAAACAGATTCCTTTGTTCTTGAGGCTGGTTCACATAGCTAAACACAATAAATGAAGCGAAGCTCATTCAGTTTTCACACATCTTTCAGATTCATAAACGCAAGATTTTGTACTAAGATGATTTTTGTTTTGTCTAAGGGATGCTGCAAACTTAATTTTCATTTGATTACCTGTTTCAAAATCCCATTTTGAATGAGTGCCTCCCATTAGAACACTCAGGTTCTTCCCTAGTGTCTTTTAAAGATGCTGATTTTATAAATGCTGCTTTTTCTGATGCTGGCAGGCAAAGATTTGAGAGCAGAGATACCTAGCCTGCCCTGTGCACAGGCTTACCTTCTGCTGCTGGTATTTCCATTTCAGATGTGCCTGGGGAATACCCACAACGAAAGCTTTGTCGCAAGGAGGCAAATGAGGTTGCCCCAGAGCTGCTCACCGTGGTGCTGCAGCTGGCTGGCAGCAACCCAGCCCCGTGTCACGTCGTGTCAGACACACAGCAGAGCCACAGGACAGAAATATTCCTCCTCCTCCAGAATCTGGACGTCCAATTTTCATAAGGTCAAAAGATACAGATGGAAAATGGCTCCTGATTTTCCTGATCCAAGAGCACCATTTATATCCTACAGGTATGAATAACAGTCCTCAGGCTTCTCAGTGGCTTATATGGAAAAGTAGCTCTTGAAAGGGGACACAGCCATTTATTTGAAACTCACATGCTATTGATTTTAACACCTTGCAGAAAATATGAATTGTATTTTGAAACACCTTTTTTTTCCCCCCCATTCACAAAAATCAAACCAAATACCTCAGTCAACAACCTTTAATTAAATGAAGTTGCTAAGAAAAAAATCAAGCAAAAAAATTTTAAGCCTGGACAATATTTCACAGCTGTTTTCCTTATAGAACTGGTCATGGTACAGGATTATGCTGATGATCACGATGCACACAGTTGTTTTTGTTTCAGCTGCATGTTAGCAATACCTAAAAACTGCTTTAAACCTCAGTGCTGCTACAGCAAGAACAAAGTTTCTTCTATGTATGGAAACTGTGTGTGCATGTTACGGTTAGAGAGGAATCCAAATTGTGCTCTGATTGTGAAACTCAGTGATTCTGATCTAAAATATTTCTTAGCTGCATAAGAAATGTCACATTTAAAGGGTTTTGGCAATCTTGTGCAATGAATCCCAGAAGATGGTAAGTAGATAAATAAAAACTAAACAAAGCAAGTAAAGCTGAAGTGTAGTAGTTGCATTTTCAGTGGTAATTAGAGGAGTCTGTCATCACCTAAGTGAGAGGAATAGAGGCAAATGTCAAGAAATCCAGCAGTCACATGGCACTTAATGAATATGAATGGAACATATTATACAGACACTGATAGGGTCTTTATGACTCATTTAAAATGAGATTAGTTTCAGGTTTAAATCTGAAATTCAATTTATTTGTTGTGCACAAAGGATTCTACATATCTCCCTCAGATCTATCGTCCATAAGGCCTTTTGTTTTCCAAATTACTATTTTGAGAAGCCTTGAGGATTGTCTTCTGGTAGTTTGTTACTTGCAATTTAAGTGGCCAAATTGTAACCGAGGATCAGATGTAATATTTTTATCCTCTTCAGAAACAAAAGTGACTAAATATTGCCATATTTTCAGGATAAGAGGATATAAAAAGTATGTGATGCTGATACTCCTGACTGTTTCATTCGACTGTTTCATTCAACTGTTTTCAACCAGCATGAAACATTCTGACACTTGTGGAAAGACACATTGCGTTTCAGTTTGTCAGATCAAAGACAAATGTTTCGCTTGGACTTAGTTTTTATGTGTACCCTTGAGCTGCTCAACAGCTTCCTGGCATTTATACTCCACACTCCAGTTCTTTCATGTGCTCAGTCCCTAGCCCAACTTGTGCTGCCTTCAATGGTAAAGACATTTTTGCATCTGTCAGTGTAGCAGTGCATTGTTTTGGTCAGAAAGCAGAAAAACATTGGCAAAATTGTTTCCTGTGGAAAATGGAACTTTTACAGAACCAGCATTTTCCACTGAAACACCTCGTTTGTAGAAAAATTCCAACCTACTGCCCTTCAGATATATTTCAGGAGTGTTATGTTGAAATCTAAGGATGTTGTTGGCAAAAATTAAGTCTGCAGATTATTTCAATGGGGAGACTCAGGTTAGATGTTGGGAAGAATGTTTTCCCTGTCAGGATGTTCAGGCACTGGAATAGGTTGCCCAGGGAGGTGGTGGAGTCACCGTGCCTGGAGGTGTTTAAGAGGCATCTGGATCTGATGCTGGAGGATCTGGTTTAGGGTTTGTGGTTTCCAGCAGAGTGGCAGGTTAATGGTTGGACTCAATGATCTTAGAGGTCTTCTCCAACCTTGGTGGCTCTATGACTCTAAGAAACTGGTGACAAGGAGAACTATCACTGTAATGTAATCACACCAAATTACAAGGAGTGCACAAAGTCTTATTTTACTGGACAAAGGAGGAATGAGAACCATAGGAGATGATGTCCTGACTCAGAGCTGTAGGGTTCTTTTAGCCTTCACTCCCACACCTATTCACAGAATCACAGAATCACAGTGTGGAGTGCTCAGAGTTGGAAGGGACCCTTGAGGATCATCTAGCCCAACTCCTGGCCCTGCACAGGACATCCCTGACAATCACACCCTGTGCCTGAGAGCATTGGCCAAACTCCTCTTGAGCTGTGTCAGGCTTGGGGCTGTGATACTGCCCTGGGAGCTGTTCCAGTGCCCAAACACCTCTGGGGGAAGAACCATTTGCTAATCTCCAGCCTAACCCTCCCCTGACCATTCTGTTGGGTCCTGTAACTGGTTGTCAGAGAGATGGGGTCAGTGCTGCCCCTCCACTTCCTTTTGTGAGGAAGCTGATAACTTCTTTCTTTCTGAAACACACTTTTGGGTAGATACGCACTGACTTTTGAACACAGCTCCAAGCCACAGAAGCATTGAAGCCAAACAGCTTTGAGGTGATTCTGTGCTGCATCTAAGCATTGAGGGAAACCACTGTGGCTTGGTAAACTAGGATGTTTGGTACTCCTGCTCATTGGCCAGGCAGAACCATGATATGGGAAACACATTTAACAGTTTGCACCTTGTGGGAACATGAGAAGACACCTTTGAACAGAAAAACCCCTCTTCATCTTCCTTCCCTGTGGCAGCTGGAGTGGTGCACAGCAAGGCAATATGAGGTTACAGCAGGGAAGCTGCAGGTAACTTGCTTTTCTTCAAGGACCATACTTGTATGGATTGTGCTTGTATATGTACATTGTCCTTGTATGGATTGTGAAGACACAGCCACAATTTTCTTCTACAGATTTGGGTTGCAACTTCCTGTTCTATCTATAGGGTGAATAATTCACCCTGTGTCTCTGTTTTTCCGCTTCTGTCCTACAGCTACACAAATATGCACTCATGCACACGTGCTAGATTGGTCAGATGTCTGGGTTTAACCTGGACAGTTTGAGTCTCAGAATACAAGTCTTGGTTAAAGTGCTGGTTTTGCTGCTGAGGGTTTAGGTGTCTGTTTTCATAGCACAGAGCTGAGAGACAGCCTCATGCAGCATTTGCAGGGTTGAGGGTGTTAAAAGTGGTGCTATTGGGTTTGTGCTCAGGACTGTCTGGCAGCTCTCACATGAACATGCAAACAATGCTGGGCACAGTTTTCCACCTTGTTAGTTCTAATTTCTTTGTTTCATATATGCCTTTGTTTTGGCTGCTGACACACACCTAGTTGTGGGGGCTTTTTTTTTTCCTTCTGAGACTGCGTAACCTTTTTGTCAGTTTACCCAAATGAAAGGTCACTGTTACACTTGCTGGTCTACAACAGCTTATTGCAATGCAGTGACTGATGATGAACCAGGCCAGACTGACAACTGGGTCCTCTCCATGTCAGGCAGTAACGACACTGAATTCAAACACAATCAATCATGGTCTTTCCTCCTCTGTAACTCGGCTGTGTCGCTAAATGAAGAAAACCAAACAACATCCAAGACTTCATTCATTGGTTGCTTAGTCCCAAGTACCTGTTTTCTACAGTTACCTGCCATCTGGCACTGGGAGCAGGTTTGCCAGGACAACTGCTGAGCAAACAGAAACCTTCCTGAGGCAGATGGAAATCAGGCAAGGTGGCACAGAAAGACTAGCTGACAACCAAGCCCCAGCTATCCTTGGTGATCTCTGTGCTCTCTCTCATTTCTGCATTTCCCTTTAATGCTGCTTTTTGGTATTGTAGAAAAGGAGGCTTGGAGAAGGAAAGAAGAGGGATTAAAGCCAGACGAGCAGGCATCTTGATGCCTCTTCAGGGCTGATTGATTAGCTTATTATGGAGGCTGGTGTGGAGGACATGGAGAGGAGACTGAGCTTTGACAGCTGATCTGCTTGTGTGGAGTGCTCAGGCTGCAACTAACCTTGGCACAGAAGAACTGAAGCCCTTTCCCAGTTCCTTGATGTGTCCTTATGTCTGCTGTAGGTTAGGCTCCGTGAGCATCAACTGCTGAGAAGTCCAGCCCTTTGATAAGAGGCTGCAGTGTGCAGCAAGTCATGTGAAAGTGCTAAGCCTCTCAATTTTCCAACCTGCCCCTTTGCCAGAGATGACTGTGTCTGTAGCAGATGCAGGAGAAGGAAACATGCCCATGCACCAGCAGCTACAGCCTCTAGTAGGAAGATGGTGTGCACTGACTTGGGACAAGGGTGGTAACATGCCATTGTGGTAATTCTGGTGTGGAAATCCTAATCTTTAGCAGTCATCTAAACCAGTAATATCTTAACACCAACTCAGGAAGAACAAGCTTTTTGTAGGTTTCTTTTGGCAACAAAGCCAGATGCATTGAATGATCTGAGAAGAAAACACACTGGTTTTCCATGGGCTTATATTGCAGCTGACTCAGTTCCCTGAGCTGGTTAGATTGTCCAACCTTTGTCCCCCTTGTCCAACAAAGGTTGTGTTGGTGTGATTGCAAGCACAACACACTGCAGTGGGTAGGAATGGGTGATTTGGGAGGAGTCCCTTAACCAGGTCATGCTCCTCAGCATAGACCTTCTTCATTTGTCTGTGTGACAGAGTTTTCTTGGATCAACTGCATCAGTAAAGGCTGTGTAGCTCTTCCTCTCTAAAACAACACTCAAAAGCCTTCACTTAGTATATTTATTAAGCTATTAGACTATACATACACACACCTCTAAAACTACTTTGCTCTGCTGAAACACAAGTTATAAATGTCATCAGGACACCAAATGTGAAGATGTTTAACTTTTTCACATCAAGGTTGGAAAAGCACAGTGAATTAGCTAAACATCACAGTAAATTTTTATTCAGTAAATACATATATATACTTATATACATACACACATATATATACATATACAAGTATATATGCATTTATACACACTCACACACATATATACATGTATACATACATACACACACACATAGAATTAACTGGGTTGGTCTCTTCCAGCCCAGTTGATTCTATGATATACATATATACACGTGCATATCTATGCATACATAACAGGACCAGAGAGGTGATTCTGCCCCTGCACTCAGCACTTGAGTCCTGTGCTCAGTTCTGGGCCCCTCAGTTCAGGAGGGACATTGAGGTGCTGGAGCAGGTCCAGAGAAGAGCAACGAGGCTGGTGAAGGGACTGGAGCACAAGTGCCATGAGCAGAGGCTGAGGGAGCTGGGGGTGTTCAGCCTGGAGAAGAGGAGGCTCAGGGGAGACCTTCTCACCCTCTGCAACTCCCTGACAGGAGGTTGGAGTCAGGTGGGGGTTGGTCTCTTCTCCCAGGCAACCAGCAGCAGGACAAGAGGGCACAGACTCAAGCTCTGCCAGGGGAGGGTTAGGTTGGATATTAGGAAGAGATTTTTTACAGAGAGAGTAATGAGGCATTGGAATGTGCTGCCCAGGGAGGTGGTGGATTCACCATCCCTGGAGGTTT
>NW_008680965.1:0-205 GCF_000695815.1 Acanthisitta chloris | reverse complement strand
GGGCTAGTGACCACGGTGGGGTTGGACCTGGTGACTTGGAGGACTTTTCCAACCCATTTGATTCGCTGATTCTATGATATGTACACACACACACACACACACGTGTATATGTATAGATTTGTATAGCTGTGTCCCCACGCACACTGTCGCGGGGATCGGTCCCCGCCCGGTGTCCCCGCCCGGTCCCACGTTCCCGCTGTGTCCC
>NW_008680964.1:0-35495 GCF_000695815.1 Acanthisitta chloris | reverse complement strand
ACTCAAAGCTCATTACTTTGGCAGGAATAAGGTGGGATGACAGATTCCTTTTCAGAAAACTGGATACACAGACTGTCATGCAAATTTTGTTTCCTCTGCTAAAATGTCTAACTCCCATATTTTAAATAAATGCTATAGCTCATGTGTCATGCAATATACTTACAACTTTTTCTATCAAGTTAAACATAACATTTACAAACCTAAGAACTAATGACAAGGTGGCATTTACTCCTCTTCGCAATATCCAGTATCCAGTATTTTGTTATATCCAGCATCACAAAAATCTATGTCATCACATCCCAAGCCCAAAAATGTCTTTAAAAGACACAGTCAAATAAGTTTAATTGCCTCCTCTGCACATTAATTGAACAAATTAACATTATAAGATTTATTACCTAATTATACTATTAACTGAAGTTTTGTCTTATTCTATACTTAAAGCAGCATCCCAAATCTATTTTTCTTCCTGAATTAGTAAAGCATTTAATTATCTAAGCTTCTCAATACTGTCACAATTTTCTGTGTGTGTAATTAAAATATTAATACAGGCAGGCAAACACATATCATATATATATAAAATAATATTTGCAGTATAATATGCATACAATTGCTTACAGTTATTCTTGAAATGTCAAGTAATGCTATTTGATATCTATTTGAATCACATGGCATATCTAAAAATTACAGTAGATATTCTAACTTTAATTCAAGTGTTGATGTGATAAATTGTTGTTTGCTATCATTTAGAATACCACAAAACATCTGAAGCAATTCACCATGTTTGTATCCAAATTTCTTGACTCAATTCATATACGGCAAGTTAGCAGATTTCAGTTTAATGCTGTTTAGACACTTGATGCTAACTTGTGTTAAGCAAAGCAGCTTGAGACAATTTCACCTACATGAAGATATATTAGCAGGGAAGTTACACTGAAGGAAAATTGAAAACAGGATTTAGGTGAGAGAGGGAGAGGGTGAGGGGAGAGAAGGAAGGGAAAGGGGGGGAGATGCTGTTATTGCTGACTGGAGCATGCTTAAATCAAGGGCAGGTTCTGCACACTGCAGTCATTACCAAGGAGACCTATTGTAGCACCCCCATTGGGGTCTGCAGATGTAAGGCCATGGGAACAACGTAAGGGCAATTGCATGAGAACAACAAGGGAAGACACTCTTCTGGCAGTTTGGGTGAAGGGGTATGGAGCTGGATCTGGAGAACAGCCCATGGATGAGCAGATAGACAACGCTTACAATGCAGAAGGTGAAGCCAGCTAAGGTCATATGAGGTACATCTCAAGCCAATGGGGACTGGTTGGTTGTGGGGCTAGAGCTGTTCCTGGAACAGTGGTGGCTATCCTTGTCTGCATGTGATTCCTGGCTAATTTATGAGCATATAAAGGGCACAGTCATTTTAAGAAGTGACTTGTAAGTTGTGGAGGAGGATGGAGAGAGGCAGCAGCACTTGTCTTTTCCCTGCAGAGACCCACCTGCTCAGCTGTGTCGGTGTTCCAGCCCTGGGAAAGTGGTGCTCGTGGCTGTTACATCTAGGAAGCCTCCACATTTGTGAGGAGGAGAGAGGTGACTGGTTCTAACATTACATTCACTATCAATAGATATTGCATAGAATGTCTGATTTCACAAAAAAAATCACATCTACAAAAAATGACATATACAAAAAACAGATTAGAAGTAAGTGGCTCGGCTACATAATCGTTTCCTAGTTATAAAAATGGCAGTGTTTAACAAGATTTATTTGTTTCCTGTTCTAAAGCAAAATTTTAGGGCAACTTTCTGTAAAGAGCTGTGGGAAACAAATTCATTTTAATAGTCTTCTGAGAAAAATGTAGAAATACTGTGTTCAAGCATGACAGTAATCTGTTACTTTGGGCAATGATACAACCATAAAAGAAAAATAATGAAAATGCCTATGAGTCTATTTTCTTTAAAATGCTTACATATATTTTTCAAGAACAATAACGATATATTTACAGCTACACAGATACCTGAGGACAGCAACAGCCCTGTTGTCTGATTTCTGACAAGTCACAGAAGAGATGATCAGGTGCATTTTCTATCTAAGTCACTGACATGAATGACTCGGTATTTCAGAAATTGGAAAGGCTGCTATATGGTGTTTGTCCAAGGGGATGTGAAATGGATTTGGTATGTTCAATTCATAGGAATCAAGCCATGTGTTAGAATAAAACATTCTGCATGCTAATGGATATACTCTTCCTTCATCACATGAAGTAGAAATGGGAGGAGACAAGTGATCTTGGAAACTTCTCCTCACTATCAAAAACTGTGGCTTTGTGGAACTGTTCTTCTGGCTGCCAAAGAGCACAAAGCACTGTTCATGTTTTCTCCCTTCCTCACGCAATCATAACCAAAATGAAATGCAAAATCTGAATTTCTCCAGTCCAGGAACTCATTGGTTGCTTTGCCCTAGACAATGAAATAAACTGTACGTATTGGGGAGTGTTGAATGAGTATCAGATAAAAACTTTTAGCTGTTTTCAGTGCTTTTTGAGAACAGACCACTTTTTTTCCTTAGGAATCATCCAATTAAACAATTTCTATTTTAAATGTAGGGATTATTGTGATCATGATGGTTTGTAGTTTTGACTTCTTTAATATCAGAACAGTAATTTGTGCAGTAAGTATCAGACATCTTCTGTCATAAGTCTCTTATGACTATCACAAATTTACAAGGTCAAATTCTTCCATTTAATGGATCTGACTTAATTTCCCTGTGAAATGTTTTGACCTAGCTGTAACCCATTATTATAGCTGAGAATGGGAATCAAAATCACCACATTGTTTGGTACTTTTTAATAGCATCTTTCACACTATGAAGTACCTAATAGTCCTTAATACCCTAGTCGTCCTGGCCTTCTGAGCAACCTTACTGCCTATTTGCTC
This sequence comes from Acanthisitta chloris, assembly GCF_000695815.1. Classification (NCBI taxonomy): domain Eukaryota; kingdom Metazoa; phylum Chordata; class Aves; order Passeriformes; family Acanthisittidae; genus Acanthisitta; species Acanthisitta chloris. The sequence goes on along the minus strand of NW_008680964.1, from coordinate 32,576 downwards.
CTTCAGTCCTGTATTTGCTACATGCAATTTTACCATTTACCGTGGATTTATATATCCATACTTTAATTTCTCTGCAAGAACATGGTTGACATGCAACACAAAGAGGATTAGATATTAGGAGGAATTTCTTTACAATGAGGCTGGTGAGACACGGGAACAGCTTGCCCAGGAGGGTGTGGATACCCCATCCCTGTCAGTGTTCAAGGCCAGGTTAAATGGGGCTCTGAGCAACCTGCTCTAGTGGAAGGTGTCTCTGCCCATGGCAGAGGGTTGCAAATAAATGCTCTTAAAGGTCCCTTCCAACCCAAACCATTCTATGACTCTATGATCAAGGGTTCTTTACAAAGAGGGCATACCTCCGAAGTGGATCCATGTTTTTCAGGTTTAATGCTCTTTTGAAAGCAAATAGAAGTTGTGATGGCAAAAAGTATTTTGCTCTGTGCCATCTTGCTTGCTATATAATTAATTTGGTATGTAAAACAATGTTAAGTATTTCAATTGTTAATATCTAAAAGGAACATTCATTCTTTGCCAATTAGTAGCAAGAAACATTTAATCAATATTCTCTATTTGTGACTGAAAATTAATATTGCAAAACAGAAAGCAATCCAGAACACACTAATTTGGAATCTCATTTCCCTCCTCCACATGTCCATTGTTCAATTATGAAATGTAGAAATTGGTTAAAATTTTGTCTAATAGATTTTATAGATTTAAACTTTCACAGTTTAAAAGGAGTGAAATAATACTTTGTCTACTTGTTCTTTTACTTCAAAGATAAAAGATATTATATTTCATTTACAGAATCTTGCAAAAAGAATGCAGATAATTTTAGGAAATGATTACGTAAATACCAATATAAAGAGTAAATCCATTCTTAGGAAAGTGTTCAGTGAGTTCTTGAATTCACAGGAGATATCAGGTTTTCATGTCTTTATGAGCTAAAGCTAGTCAAATGTCCAGGTAGCATGATAAAATGCTATTTTTCTTTTATTGAACAAAAACAGCTTTTAAGGTTTTCTTGTCTGATAGCAATGCATGAGATATCCATATAAAAACAATATAGTGTAGGTGAAACAAATTAAGCGATATAAGATGTTAAAAACTCAAACAAAAATTATCTTCAAAGTCATGAAATGCAGATTTCTAGCAATGCCCTTCACAATGTAAATATTCAAAATTATGGGGAAGATAAACGATGCCTCATTTTGGGAAATATTTAGAGACATTATTTTCCACTTGCTATGAGTATTTGCTGAAACCATTACTCTGTGCTTTCACTGACTGAGACTTGCAGGAATCTGAGTTATATGCCCCATGAAGCTTACTTTAGAGCTGTTGTCGCATCACTTCATCTTTTTATGAACTAGTTTTCTGCCTCCACAGAGTCATGAAAGAGCTAATATAGACAAGTGATGATGTCTCTTAGGACTCAAGTTATTTTCAAGACTCAAAGCTCTTGAGTAAAAGTAATGTGTTTTAGAAATACCTCTGCTAAGCCATGTTTGCACTTGCATAGGACAGAATGGAGGGGAAGATTTTTATGCAGCTGAAAAAAACTGCCTTATATACCTAATGGGGAACTCAGAGGGAAAACATCTTCCAAAGGAATCTTTCTGGAAACATGGGATTGCTATGTGAATTTGTGACATGTTTGCAATATGTGTTAGTCAGCCATATTCTGTGATTTGTGTAAAGGAATTGATGATCCAGTTTATGCATGTAACTGAGCCTTAGAACAAACCTTTGACAAATCAATGCCAATGATAATTTTATGACTTTCATATTTTCATAATAGGGATAGATTCAAGAGAAACAGTGACAGCCTTCAGAAATATCTCTCTAGAGAGGCACTGAATGTAAGTTTTGGGTAATTAATGAAAATAAATCTATACTTTCGAAGTACAAGAACTAAGTTTCATATATTATCTGTTACTTCATAGAAAAGAAATACCAGCTCCTTTATGGTCCTAATTTAGTTCTTTAAACTTCAAATTTAGCTATTTCAGTGGTAAAATAGCAATTAGGCTCTTCAGCTGAAAAGAAAACATAACAAGATGTATGAGATGGAAGAGGAGAAAGAGCTGAAGTGGAGAGAAATAGCTATTAATACTAGAAATATCAACATTTTATTTTTGTACTGTTACCTGAAGTATATGGCAAGTAAAATGGATGGTTTTAATCAGATTCATGACAGAATTCCATTCATTCTCCCTACTTGCTCTCAAATTGAGAGAAAATATTTCTGTGGGACAAGCGACTTCTGTTGACTACCTTACATAATCTGATTACTTAAATGTTTTTGTATTAAGAGAAATGGTATCAAAATTATTGAAGCTTTATAATATTTTCTTCTTGAGATAATGACCATATAATTACAACACTGAGTTATGTAATTATATTTGTACTTCAGCTTAGAATTCATGTAAGTGTTATGCAGTAATTCAATTTCTCCTGCATGATTATGCAGTGTCATAAAAATTTAAATAAATATGCTACAAAGCAAAACGTGAATAATGTAAGGTATTAGAAAGAGAACTTGTTCAGTCCAAAGTTGCTTAATCATCATATGTTTGGTTTATTACAGCACTTTTCCTTTTTATTACTCTCAAGAAATTAGAACAAACTTTATAGACTCTTAAGCCTCTGATTTATTTTATTTTGTAAACTACATTTCCATATTCTGTAGACTTTCATTATTAAGCAGGTGATTCTTGGACTTAATAATTTCTTGGGAATATCTTCATCAGCCCTCCTGTTGATCATGCAATCATGTTGATCGTGTTCATCAGTATATTGCAAGAAGGCTGCAGGGTAAAGAAACATGATGAGAAAGTCACTTTCATTAGATAAGTGCAAGAAGCTGTGGGGTATTTATTCCCATATAAATCACAGGATTTAAAAAAAACCCAAAGTTATATTCTGTAGACAGCATTGGCAAAAAATACCTCTGTTTCTAAATTAAATGAAATTATTTTCATTTGAAAACAAGTTTCAGAGCCTGCTTCCTGAAGCAAAACGTTTTGTCGGAGGCTCCATGAGCAAAGTAATACAGAGGTGAGCAGGTTCTTGCTAGTAGATCCCTTGGGGCAGATTAGAGCGAAACAACACTGAATGACCAGTGTTTATATATATGTACCACACCAATCACTCCACCACTTCAAGGGGTCCTGTCTGTGATGACAATTTAATCTTAAGCTCTGCTTAGTGAGAGGTGCCTCTGCCCAAATTAAGGTCCAAACAACAGCATATGCCAAAGTCAATAATACATTAATAATATCATAATGTAATAATATGGGGTTTATTTAACAATAAAACTGAGGTAGAGAGATAGAAAGAAATAGGAAAGAGAGGAGGGCAAGAGAGAGTGAGTGAGAGAGAGACACCACCCATGGATCCGAGTAGTGTCCTGTTGGTCCTTCTTCATCCTGGCCTTCTCAAAGATGGAGGTCCCAAACCATTCTTTTGGTGTTGGGGGTCCTGAAGCATGCTTCTGGTGATGGGGATCTCTGGTTCTTTGTCTGAGAGTAACACCTTTATACAGTCTGGATATCCATGGAGGCCTATTACTAATTTTCCTGTGAAGTGAGGATGGGTGTGCCTTCCTCAGGGTGGGGGTTTGGTGGCCACAGATACCACCTGTTCGATAACTTGGGATGATCTCTGCTTGACCAGTAATATGTGTATACAGTTTGACACAGTGGGAATATTTGTCCAGATACATTAATCAGGGTGCGCTAACCAGATCTCACCTCCGCCAGGCCTGGAATTAGTGCAAACTCATCTCTTTTGTGTTTATCTCAAGCTGCTGCCATGGTGGCTAGTGCATCCTATCTTAGGGTGAGTCCCTTTTGTGGCCTTAACAGTGTTTGAGGCAGGCAAGGTATTCTTTAATTCCTTACTGCATGCTAAAAACCCAGACAGAACTTTTGGACATAGTGCATTTGGACATGACAGGTAAAGTCTAAAGAAGTCCAGTTTGGTTCAGATGTGCCAGTAGAAAGAAATGCTTTTTCAGATTCCCTTTCTCCTTGTCCAACATGGACAGGAAAAAAACACACCGCAATTAAACAAAAACCTTAGAAAACAAGAAACAGAGCTTGAGGGTTCTGTAAAAAGATCAGAAAAAGGAATGCAAGATTCCCTTGTTCTTGAAATACTCTATCTAGAAACTGAGATAAGTGAAGCCTGCTCAGTTTGTTTCACTGTACTATAAAATCTCTCAGGATTCTTTAGGAGATATTTTGGAACTACAATGGAAACATTATTGGAAAAAGGTTGAGGCATAATGCTTCTCCTTTATATTTATTTCTGACATCTATGATTTTGGAAGTCTTTAGCTGACTTTCCTTAATTTAGCTAGCTGCAAAGACTGATCGCATTCAAGTACATACATTAGTCACTGAGCTGACCAAACTTTCATCAAATGTTCTTCTGGTTGAGTGTGACTATATTTAGAGGGAACTTTTATTCCATGTTATAACAGATGTTTCAAAAAGTCTAGTTAATACCCATAAGGAAATGGAATTCCTCCCATAAGAATATTGTTAAGGAGTAGTTATAGTCCTTATGTTAGAAAATGGTCAAATATTTGCTGCTGCATTACTTATTTAAGTCTTTATCAGTATTATTTTAATATGTAGAATATATTATCTCATGTTGGTTTATCACAAGGTAATTTTTGAGTGTTTGACTTTGCAATTTTGATTAATGTTCTTTTAAGATGCTTGTTGGTGTGCTATTTCCCAAGTTTCAGGAAAAGAGACTCACAACATGAAATTCCATGGATTGGCATCAAAATATCTAGCAGCAAAGCCATGTGATTTTTTAGGAGTACCCACCTTTGCTACTGTGCAAACTGTTTTTACCTGACAGTTGGACCAATGCTAAAGACACAATTCTGATTATGGGAAAACTGGTCAGTTCATGTAGTTTAAATCAAATTAGAAGTGAAGTGTTTTATTGATTTAAATTTAATACATAGTTAACCTACAATCAGTGGATCAGGATCAACATAAAAACTATGGTCCCAGGGACTTGTAAAGTGTTAATAAATGCCTACAAATTTCTAAGCATGCTTCCATAATTATTCTCAAAAAGTTTTAATCTCATGGACATGTAGAATGATGGCAAATCTCCCCCCACCTCAAAGGCAAGGTTTAGTTCCCCACTTCTGCAATTGTGGTTTTGCTACTTACACGTGCTTCTTGTGAGAGTCATAGACGGTCACATTTGTGTCAACCTGTGCAATCTAAGCACCACATCTACATGTTTTTTGAACAGTCTGTGTGTGATTGATAATGGTATGAATTTTGTAATCATAAATCTATAATTAGGTCATTGTTATAGCAAAACTTGTTGAATCACATTATGAATAGTAAACTGGTAATGACTAAGTGCTGCCAAACCCTTTTGCACTCTCATCTTTTTATATTTGTATCTTTTGCACCCTCACCCTTTTGCATCTCTAGTCTCCATTTAAGTCATTCTGAATTGATTCTAATCCGATTTTCCTATGTGTGCTTCGCCTATGTAGGAAGTAATAAAGTGAACCTTGGCATGGAACTCTGTTAAGAGTTGCGGTTTCATAAATTCCTATTAAAACCTGCTTTTTGTCAATACCTGTGATGGTGATTCTTTAAGCAGCTAACCACTCACACCTCATGAGACATCCATGCTGGACAATGCAGCACCTCTCATTCCCCTCTCTCCTTCGCTGGGGCCCTGTCCTGAGAGCATCCCGCTCTAAGATTTAGACCTGGTGCAAGCTTTGAGTCAGGCAGTTTTGCTGTGCTCGTTGCTAGGATATCAAGAAGGACTGCATTACGTCATGTTGCTTTCCTTCTATTTTAATTCTTTTTATTAACTTCTTTTTTGAAAAAAGAAAAGTCTAGCTCTTTCAAAGGATGTATCGGGTGGAGGCAAGGGCCATCTCCTGCAATGTTTCTAAAAATGCTTTCACTTACAACCAAATAAAATTAGGCTGCCCTTTCCATTTGTTTTCTTCCCATTTTTTGTTGTCCCTAGTTGTGAGCATAGCATTAAATGCTTTGTTTGTTTTTTTTTTCCTTTCTGCTTCAATGTACCAGTCATTTTAGAAAGTATCTTCTGCCACTTTAGTGACTGTCACAGCTAAAAACTCAGTTATACCTGAAGTATCTGGCATCTGGATAATTGGGAATACTGATCTGAGGTTCAAAACTTGCTGGTTTCCCTCCCAGAGCAGAGACCAGAGGGAAATGTTTTTCTGCTGTTACCTTGTAGAGCTGTAGAGAACACTGGGCTGTTTGGACTTTTTAGTAGAGTGAATTAAGAAATCTGCCATGGGGTCAGAATGGACCGAGTGGTCTGATATTTAAATAGCTAAGGTTAAGGAAGACATTCAGGATGGTTATCTGCTTATCATTGAAGATTTGATTAATGATGATTGGGCTTTAACAAGGTTAGTAAAAGATGCAAAGGTCATCTCCTGGCAGGATTTTAAGTTTCTCCTTGGACTGCAATAGTACACAAAAGAAGATAGCATTTTCACAATAGGAAAAAAATTTTTTATACTTAGTCTTAAAGCTGCAAACCATTTCAACAACACTTGAAAGCATTTCACAGCCTTATTTGTAAGCAGTATTATCCACCACCTATAATCACATTTAGACTGTCTTGGCCCTGTTCATTTCTTCCTCTTGTAGAACACCTCTAATTGGCAAACCAGGCAATTTCCTAGCTTCAGCTATATGACTAAGAAACATTGGTAGTGAACAATTTAAGACACTCTATCAATAACAGGAAGTATTAACATCAATTAAAGGTCAACATTTTGGCCTTATGAAATCACCTGCGATATTGCCAAAATAAAATGACTGAACACTCTGTCATTTCAGAGGGTTGTTGAAAATAATGCTCTCTAAAGGACCTCCCTGCTTCAGGAAGCACAATCTCATGCTTTATGAAAATGATTCATCATAGAATTTCTGTGATTAATTTTAAGTTACTCTGAAATTGCTCATCCATCTTTGTAGTGATAGTGTAAATGTAACAATTTTTCTTATTAATTAAATTTAATTGCATATTATAAATTTATATTGAAACAATGTTTTCTTTTTTATTGCCAATTTTTGAGTCATTTATATAATTTGAAAAGATGAATTTATAAAAGCCTGATGTTTGCTTTAGAGTGGAGTTGCTAAAGAAAATTGATTTTCCACGTGCTACATTCTATGATGTTTACTAACAGTCACCTTATATAGGGAAGTATAAAACATAAGTGTTTAAATATCAGTGATTGCAACACTGACATTTTGTAAATGTCTGGAAAATTAAATTTCATTTTACCATTTTGATACAAACACTCTCTTGACCAGACTTTATTTTTCAAATCTGCATGTTTAACTTCCATTGGGGAATATAGTCTTGCAATCTACTGTAGACAATATATAAAATTTGTATATTGAGGAAATGATGTGATAAAAAGAAATTTTTAAAGGACATAATACCATAAGAAAGGGAATGTTTGTAATTTTGTCCTGCCTGTTAGAAACATCTATCAGCACTAATTTAATCAACTAGACTAGCTTAGGCTTCTGAATGTAAAGAAAACACTGATTTCTCTTGCATCATCAGTGTTTGAATATTTAATTTTTTCAGATGTGTCAAAATAGCTGATGGAAAGGGCTTGAGGCACAGTGTGAATACTTGGTATTATTCCCTGATTGCATTCACAGGAAGAAACTAAATAGAGGAACTTTGTTAGAGTGCTTTTTCTCTGGTTTTAAAATTGAAAAATCAATGAAGTTTATTTGCTAGCATGCTCAAATCTACTTAACTATTGCAATGGATAGTAATTAAAGTATAGATCAACTAATTAGTTCTCATATATAAATACAGAGTTTAAATCTTAATGAAAATCACAGGTGAAAGTATAGATACAGTTACCATGCCTTTTTTAGGTCTCTTTGGATCAAATTTTACTAACACAAAGCTGTCTGCACAGCCAACAAGATAAACAGCTTTGTCACATTATTTTCCAAGATTTATTGAGATACCATGTAAGCGCCATTTGTTGACTACTTTTTTAAAATCCCATTCAATGTCTCCTACCTCAGGAAAAAAAAACCTCAAAACATTTTTATTTGTCACAGTAGGTACATGAAACCAAAGTGTTCAGGAATGGGAGTTCAGTTCTGAATGGAACAATACTTCAAGGCACACCTGACAAACTCTTATTGCTTTCTTCTAGCAGGATCACAATATGACAGCATCACAATGCTCTTCCCACTCCAAACGTACACAATACCAAGGGATACCAATATTCCTAGCTACTATACTGGCATGCCATTGTATAAGTTACCTTCTAGAATTAGTTTCACAAGGCTATTTATCATGTGACCAGTGATTTTACGTGGGTCCTCTATCCCTCTCCTTCCCTATATCAACTAACTTTTTGTACAGAATACTGGAGTAGCAAAAAAGTGGTAAATCAAACAGATGGACAGGCAGACAGAGATGGAAACAGCATCGAAACTGAAGTAATATCAACTTGCCTTTTTCACTTCAAATGAAATTAGTTCTCAGTTGTCTTTTGAACTCAGTCAAATCAAAGCGCGGAGGTTTTTTCCTGTAGTTATTCTTATGCAATGAATGAAAAAGTTGTGAGACCAATCTCTGCATTAAGAGTAAATGTTTAGATACACAGCATGTTTAGTTTCCTTCTGCATCACACATGAATATGAAAACAAATGTCAGCAAAAAGATAAGTAAATTAGACATCTTTCAGATGTTGGTTTTTGGGGTGGGGTTTTTTTCTCCATTTGTGTACATACCCACGGAATCTGTTTTAATCATATAACTCTACCTACATATTAAAGCTTATATGTGGGAAAAGAAAAACCATCCAGCCTATAGGTAGATGTGCATAACTCCAGTAGTGGAAATGATTCTTCTTAAGAGATAAGAATAAGAGTTTCTTTTTTAAAAATGCCAAGGCCAAGACTCAGTTATGCATGAGAATACAGACAGGAAAAAAAAATCAGTGGAAAAATCCAGTCTTTACTAGACCTTCCTAAATGTAGAATTTGGAATAAACAAGCCACAGGAGATAAAAGCATATTTTGGCTCACCAGCATCTTGTTGTTATGGTGATTACTAAACACCATCATATTACATCTATTGAGTGCTTATCCACTCTTCTAAAAAGATCTTAAAATCTGAACACAGCAGAGAATTTATTTTAAGGTGTTGACCTCAGTGTTAAAAGTTTAAATCAGACAAGCGTCACATGCATTTAGAAGTACAGAGTTTTACTGTTAAGTACCTGATGGCTCACCAAATTACTAAAAAACATGACAGCTATAGCAAATTAATATGTGTTACTGGTTTTAACTCACACATTTCCTTAGCTTTGGTATTGGTGATACACAAAGAAACAGTACAATGGATGAGTGACCATGACAAGGGCTATAGGAACAGAAAGTTAGATTACTCTTAAGAGGAAAATATGTGTACATCACATCTTGAGAGTGTGATAGAATTTTATGTAGTAGACATACAAATGTCTAGCCACACTATAAGAAACTTGCTTTATTGCTACATTTAAAATTTGGAGGAACAGAAATCCTGGAGATGCTATTTCATTTATACTATGTAATAAATAAGTTTCTAGCAGGGCATAAAAGACTGAAATGAAGCTGAAGTTTTAAAAGAGAACTGATTGTGGAGTGGCACACTTTGCACCTAGAAGAAAATATTAATAGAAAAGAAACTGCATTTAAATAGAGAAAGACAAAAAAATATTAAAATCAGAGGTATGGTCTCAGAGCTTTAACTGTTGTAAAGGTATATAGTTCAATAGATTGTAATGGGACTCTGCTGATTTCTATCCAATAAAGATTTGACACATAAAGTTAAGTACCAGGTTTTCATAGAATAAAGGAAAATGCCTGTCTGTTCCTACATCTTGCTTTTTCAGGCAGTTGATGTTCATAATGAGCCCTATCTGAAGTACAACAAGTGGTCTAACCAGCTCCTTCTAAAGAAAATAAGAAGATAGAAATTTCTGCTCTTTCTGAGTCATGTGTTTTTTGAAAACTATGGTTCAGGAATTAAACAGTTTTAGCATGTCTCTTTGCTGGAAGAGTACCAGTAAAAGTAAATCTAGGCAGATGTACATGGGGCAGATTTTGCAGACAGTGTTCAATAACCAGTTTTTGGATGGCCAATATGCCACATTTTTGTTTTTCTAATTTCCAGTGCTTGTGGTGCTTTCCTAGGTAAATTCAATATATAATTCTATCGAGTTATAAATAGACAATTGAGAACAAACACATGTCTAAAGCAATGTCTCATACATTCTCATAGAGTTCTGGCCTTCTGAAACCATGACACACATAACAGAGGAGCAAAGGGAAGCATAAGCATTACCTGTGACCTTCAATTTTTAAGCAGAAAGACACCGGGTTTTAGTTTTAGTCTAATGATTCTTCTGTGATAAATGATAAAAGATAAATGAAAATTCTGTGCCCCAGGTAAAGTCACAACATATGCCACACATGAAAAAGAGCCTACCTGGTAGTTCTAATTTTAGATATTTCCCAGAGATACAGAATTTCCTTTAGCGTGACAGGTTTTCATCTTCGTTTCCTATGCATTGCTGAACATGTCTCAACAAGCTGGGTGAGTGGGTCTGTGGGAATCTCATGAGGCTGGTTTAACAAGCAAGGTGCTGCATCTGGGTCAAGGCAACCCCCTGTATGAATCCAGGCTGGGGAATGAACAGATTGAGAGCAGCTCTGCTGAGAAGGACTTGGGGGTGCTGGTGGAAGAGGATCTGGACATGAGCCACCAATGTGCACTTGCAGCCCAGAAAGCTAATCATCTCCTAGGCTACATCAAAAACACTGTGGCCAGTGGTCTGAGGGAGGAGATCCTGCTCCTCTACTCTGCCCTTGTGGCACTCGACCTGGAGTACTGCATCCAGCTCTGGAGGCTCCAACATGAGAAGGACAGGGACCTGTTGGAGCAAGTCCGAAGGAGGGTCGTGAAGATGATCAAAGGGATGAAGCACCTCTCATGCGAGATCAGGCTGTGAGAATTGGGGTCATTGAACCCCATGAAGTTCACATAGACCTATTTCTTGGTTTTGCTCAGGTCCGTCTGGGAGGCATCCTGTTCCTTAGATGTGACAACTGCACCACTCAGTCTGGTGTCATCTGCAAACTTGATGACAGTGCATTTGGTCACACTATCTCACTGATGAAGATATTAAACAACGCTGTCCCTTTAGAAACACCACTTGTGACTGATCGCCGTGTAGACATTGAGCCATTATATTCTTCTCTTTCCATGGTTCTCCTGTGGTATTGGAGGCCCCAGATACCTTCATTTTCTCAACTGAGACTGAAAATAACGTTTCTCTGACAAAATATAGTCCATCAATTACTCATCAAATAATTTCAGAAAATCCTATTTAATTTTCTATTACAATCAGATGATCTATATGAAAAACTAGGACTAATAGTTCAGTATAAATGTTCTTTCAGTAAGACCTAGTAAGACCTCTTCTGTTATTCTTATTCTTGTGGTTATTGCAGGGTTTATTCACATTTCCTAGCAAAAACAAATATTTTGTTTTCCATTCTGTGATTCATTTCATTTTTGCTCTCTTTTTAACTGAGCACAATCAACTGAGAAATGTCTTTAAGTACTGATAATTCTGAAGTACTGTTAACTTCTTAGGAGCTGTATCTTTATTAATTAATGAAAAAATAGTCTAAACCCTCAATAAACTTCTTTTTTTTTCTTAAATGAACTCTGAGTTGAGAAAAATTATTGTGCTTGCAATGAAACACATTTTTCATTAATACTAACAACTTGAGTGCAGATATGTGCAATTCTTTAGGTTAACAATTTTTAAGCATTCTTAAATCTACTTATTTTGCATTTAAAGGCAAAGCAATTTGATGTAGTATTGTTGCAGCACAATAGGGCATTCTGATGGATTTATTTTTTGAGTTTTTGTCATTTTAATAAAAATCTATTTCTTCCAACTGAATTCAACATTGAGAACAAAATACAGTCACTATTACTGTGTCCTCCAGAGAACCAAAATATCCTCAATGGGACACAAAAAACATATTTCACCCCAAAAAAACATATTTATTACCCCAAACCCACATGGAGGAGCCCAAAAAACTCATTTTTCACCCCAAAAACCACATTTTCACCCCCAAACCCCGCATTTTACACCCCAAAAATCACATTTATTACCGGATTAGGATTAGATTAGGGTTAGGATTATATTAGGATTAGGATTAGGATTAGGATTTGGAATAGGATTAGGATTAGATTAGGATTAGGATTAGGATTAGGATTTGGAATAGGATTAGGATTAGATTAGGATTAGGATTAGGATTAGGATTTGGAATAGGATTAGGATTAGATTAGGATTAGGATTAGGATTAGGATTTGGAATAGGATTAGGATTAGATTAGGATTAGGATTAGGATTAGGATTTGGAATAGGATTAGGATTAGATTAGATTAGGATTAGGATTACATTAGGGATTGGATTAGGATTAGATTAGGATTAGGATTAGATTAGGATTAGGATTAGATTAGGATTAGGATTAGATTCAGATTTGGATTAGGATTAGATTAGATTAGGATTAGATTAGGATTAGGGTTAGTATTAGGATTAGGATTCAGATTAGGATCAGGATTAGGATTATGGATTAGTATTAGGATTAAGATTAGGATTAGGATTAATTTAATTGATTTAGACCTGCACTTTAATACTAAACAAATTAACAGACGTAAAATTTTGGATTTCAGAAGTAAAAAGTGAGACACTTATTCTGCTGTAGAAACAAGTAATCTGGAAGATAATTCCACAAAGCATACAGAAAATGATATGTAATTTTAACAGTAATATGAATATCTTTAAAAGCATTGCAAATTTCCTGCGGTATAATGTGTATGCAGTTTGCCATAGGAAGAGGAACAGGCAGGTCTAGTAACCAGTGTCATCACAACTGAATAGCTTTCATCAGGTCTGAAAACTGCAATTCTGTGATTCTGTGTTTGGATAGAGTTCTCAGACTGTATTATATATGAAAATTTTCCTTTTAATATAATAAAAATAAATCAAACCAATTGTGACATCTCAAAAAAACACAGCTTGTTATCAAATGGCTAATAAAAAGTATGCAAGTTTAAACTTAGATCCCTCTAGGTCTTTTTTTTCTGTCATTTTACATGAAACCTGTTATTGCTTTGGAAACTAATGGGCAAGGAATGCAGAAATAATGTGAAATAGTATTGTGAAACCACAGTCTAATATCTCCAAATATCATCCATGACTCATAACAAAATTTGCTGTTGTCAGATATAAAGATACTTGCTAGAGGATTTCCAAAAAGACCTATGATTTTACTGTGAGAATAACCACACATCAGGTAAACACATGAACCATTAAGAAAAACAGCTAACCACATGCTTAACATTTTCCAGAAGCAACAGCTTTCATAAGTCTGCTTGTACCATACAGTTCTATTATCTTGATCACTATGAGAATAGTCTGTCATTTCAAATGAACTGGCTGCAACAGTATTCAGTCATAGCAATGTTGAAGCAAACAATAATAACCTTGCATTATATTTGAAATTCAGGTATATACACAGGAATCAATTTAATTTATAGAATATACATACAGAATACTAAACATTGAAACAGAAGACACATTTTCATAAAGAAAATATACCTGTCACAAACTGAAACATTATAAAAGAATAAATATGGAAATGAAAATGGATTGCTGTGGGAAATCTTGATGCATTGGACAGGAGTACTTAGAATGAGAAACCAGAAGGACATTGCATTCTTATCTTTCACTTGAAAGAACAGTAGAAATTTAAGAGATCTGTAGAGCACAAGTAGGTTAAATCTTCAGAATACAATATATCACATCTTTGTTTATATGAGTAAGAATCAGAAGTTAAGCATATCAGCACTCTTGGAAGACTATGCTATTATCCTTCATATTAACAAAATTAAACATTCTATGTTTAGAGACACAAAGTAAACAAAGTTTAACTAATGTGATTTTCATACTGAAAGACACAGCCATGGATCACAAAAAAGACACAGAAAAGGAAAACATTGGGATTTGAAAGGCCTCAGCTTCATAGACCAGCTTGGTATTCATCCCGATGAGGCTAAGCTGTTTTAGCTTTTAACATGACACCTCCAGAGTGTACACAGCACTGCAGTCAGAGAGGTAAAGCTCTGTCTCCATCTGGAGTGAGAACCCAGAGTCAGCTCTTTCAGAGTCCTTCCTTGTGAAAGTACGAAGCAAGTGTCTCAGAAAGAAGCCCCTTTTTCTTAAACTTTCTCCTGAGTATATTAACTGCAGGTTTTGCAAGTGTGGACAAATACTTTTTGCATGGTTCTGTCTCTTGAGAGTCATTTAGGAATAATTTTATTTTCTACCTCCCTAAAACAGTAGAGCGCTATTTTTTCAGGCTTTCACACTATTTACCCTGAAATTTCCCTGAATTTCTGTTTATAATCCAGATTGTGCAACAACTTTCTTTTCAAACAAAAATCCAGTTAGAAACAAACTGGTCTTTTACTAAACAAAATGAAAAGAGGAAACAAAATCTTGTCTTGTATAATTGTACTCCAAGAAAGTAGGAAGAACACAGTAAGCCTGCGAATGTGTTTATTTCTGCAAGCAAAGAGCCTCTAGAATGAGAATATGAGAGTGTTATTATATCAGCACAACGCACTATTGGAAAATCTTATAATATTAAGTGGCTATTTGCAAGGAGATGAGTCAGAGTAAGGGGACCTGACTGTTTGTTTTCATTGTTATTTAACCAATGGGGAAGAAAAACTGCATTATGAAACTTATGTTTCAAAGCTTGATGTGTTATTTTAGTTGTGTTCTGAGATATTATATTTTTCTAATTCAAATTTGAGTTTGCTTTATGCAGGATTATAGTAGTTCAGATTAAAATATCCCACTTTCTAAGGGCTGGAGAACTTCTAAATATATTGCCATCTGTTTCCATGTAAATTGAAGCAGCAAGTCCAATAGCACTAAAAGTGATGCTTGTAATTCAAAAACTGCCACCAGAAACAAGAGTCTGAGGCTACAGGGAGAGCAAAACATAACCTAGGAGGCAGCAATTCTGTCTCCATTTAAAACACTAAAATATTCTGCTTTTGAGGAGTATCTTAGAAGAAAAATTACTTCGTGCACATCTGTTCACTACAGGACAGAAAATGAGTTTTGGTCAGAATATATTTCATTTTGATGTTTATTGTGTATTATTTAGTACAAACTGACTTTTTAGGAAATGAGTTGTGCTACAGAATTGGTTTTAAGGTAGATGTTTTATGTCTTTATACAAAGTTTGTGAAGAAATTAAAGCTATGATCTTACTCATAATTAGAATAATTGAAAATGTAGTGCTGTGCTTTTCAAGATATGTACCACTTAAAACACCGAGGGCTGCTTTAAGTTCTTCATCAAAGTACTCAAGGCAACAAAAAATCTAGTCAATTTGAAAAAAAAAAAAAAGCTTACTAGATGTCTTCCTAGCCTTGAACTGGTGTTCTGCAGGATTTAGTTATTCTGAAGAAAAATGTAACTTGTCTGATTGTCATAGATGCATAAAGACTTAATTGTTAGATACCTTTGACATAATACCACTAAATCTTATTTACCTTTGTAAAACATCACTGAAACAAAGGTAAAACCAATCAGGATATATTTTCTTAGGCCTGTCAGTGTGAACTAATGAGTTTCTGCTATGGCTTTGATTAGTCTATCAGAAAAAGCCAGATAAATTGATAGTCCAAAGAAACAAAATGGATTGATTCAGAGTTTCCACAAAAATAGAGTGGGGGTTTTTTGTCCCTAAGCAGTGCCAACATATTCTTTTGAACTGAAGTCAATACTGATATGAATGAAATCTAATTCACACAGGTATACTAATTTTATTACTTTCTGAACACAGAGTTCCAGCATGAAATTAACCAGATAATTAACAAATAGAGCACTTTAAGCTATCTAAGCTTTCCAAGAGGATCTATTATTGCATTTGTCCAATTGTTTGCATCTTCTTTACACAATCAGAAAACTAACATGATTATACCAAAAGCACAGCCTCATTAGTCCCCTCAGGGAATTAATTAACCTGTTCTATCTAGGAAACTGCTATAATCCTCTTAAGTTATGAGTTGCTGTGTTTATTATTGCCATGTAGGTCCAAAAAATGTAACGAATTAAGTCTTGGAAAATGCAGTAACACATTTATCTTCTTTCTGAATGAAATGAGAGACTACAGAAAGTATAAAGTGTTTCCTTTCAAGGGGTGAGATATATGAAGGTATATAATTTCCTTCCCAGATATTATGAAGAGTTTAACAGAATTTTATTACTTAACTACAGTATTTGTCACCTTCATAAATCAGTAATCTAAATTCATGAAAAGATGACTGATTTAACCATGATTTAAAAGCTCTGGAGTGCAACTGAAAAGCTAATAATTTTGCAGCATCAATTTTATGTTCTTTGTAGAATGTTTGACCTCACTGAGGGCAAAGCTTAGGTAGTGTAAACAAACAATCCCTGCATAACTGTACTATAGTCAGTGTAACATACTATGGAATCCCTTTTTACTTCTGGGCAAAATAAATTATGATAGAGCAGTCTGTTATTCAGAAAAGGTCAGGGTAAACTTAGCAGTGGATGAGATGAAGAATAGATCTTTAGTTGCATGCACTGCTGAAGAGTCCAGATTGTGAAACCTCAAATCAAAGCAATATAGACACATCAGCATAAAGATGCACCCCCTGGTGTTTACAACTAGTAGCCTCCTGTTAGTGATGTACTATGCCACAGTCCCTTGCTAGGCACCAGCTCAGATGTAACTGCACTGTGCTTCTCCTTGTTAAAGCAGAATGATGACCAAAAGCAGCACAACTTGCTCTGACTGACGGTGCAAATGCTAAAAGAGGTGGGGATCAAAAATGAAACATGGAAAGGAAGAACTGAGACAGAAGACTGTTGGCTAGTGAACAAATAGCTGTGAAGAAGAAAATGCATGTAGAGAAGAAATGAAAAGGTTTCCAAGCATGAGCAGCAAGCTGCACAGATATATTCCCAATTCAAAAATCAAACTTTAGCCAAGAGCTCATTACAGCCAAGATGTCTACTGGGAGCTGTCACCTCTTTGGCAACTGATGATGTGAGTAGCATTATTAAGTCAGTTGGCATGCATAAATCTCCAGAAGCTTTTGCTGGATTTATCAGGTCCATGCTACCAGCAGCTCTCACTGTCACATTTACAACAGTTCTATGAAATAATGAAGTCAGTTTCATTCTGATGCTTTCCTGGCAATTTTTGGTGTTCCATTTCTAACGGCATATAAAGATGCAATGTGGCATAATATTCTATGACTGAATTCAAAGAGAAGTACCTGACTCTTGGCTAACACATATGTTGCCATATTTACAAGCAATTCATGTTCACCCATCAAAAAGTTCAACTCCTTTTCTTCAACATATACTAGTATGTCATCATACAGACCTCAATCTGCTACTGTACCTGACAGTGTAAAATTGATCATAGTATAAGCAAATTGTGATGTAAAATGTTTCCATTATGAGACTGGTTCTTTTTTATTATTTCTTGAAGTTTTAATCCCACAGCCCCCATAAATTTAACCAAGTACTGGAAACCAAACACTGAGACACTTCTGCTACATGGAAAACTAATATTGCTTAATCTTGAAACTGCATTAAAATATTGTTTGAACTTCCACTAAGAATCAAAATTGTGTTTAGGTTTATTTACACCCAAAGTCGCTTAGTGCGGACAAAATTTGAACCTCTTTAATTCTTTTTAAAAGCATCCATTCATAAATTAATTGTTTAGCTAATCTGCTTTAAATTCATACATTTATAATTTGAATTGAGTCTTTATACTGTTTAATTGTATATACTAATGTATTTTTTCATAAATATATAAAACAAGCAAATGAACCACGACTCGATAACTGTATCTCATAACCACATATATACATTTATATCAAACTCCCATCAAACTTCATTTTTCCTCTTGTAAGAAAAAGTATCATGTAATAAAATGCCATTTCTTCAATATAAATGAATGGCACTTTCTACAGTAACTTTATATATGAGTAAATCTCATGGACTTACAGAACTGAGAAAATATTACCTGCAAAATTACTTTCACTGGTCTGAGTTCATCCTTAATGGTATTCTCAGGATTGCAGATATCTGAAAGAAATTATGTATTAGTTTCATTTCTGAAGTAGTGTGTTTCAGTGCTGCAGCTGCAAAGCTCAGTTCTGATCCCCAAATTAGTCTGGATTTCTGGAGGCGAATTTTCACAAAGAGCAGAATCCAGCAGTGAGTGGGGCAGAAATAGCAATTTAAAAATGGAGAAATGAGCCCAAAACAGTGCTAGCAATTAAAGCTTCATTAGCTGGAAACTTCTTGTGTCATCGTTTATAAGAACAGCAAAGAAAATTCTGTGACTCAAAGCTCCATTGCTGTTGGCCTTACACAGTAACCTGAAGTAGCTTTTGTCAGACATAATTCTTTTCCACAAGGAACAGTAAGTGTAATAACCTTCCAACAAGAGTGATGACTTCTTCCAGGGTAGACTCATTTGTTCATCATGAAAATGGCAAAAATAGTACCGACTGCTTTGTCTTGTTGCAAAAGGGAATGTTGTCATTTTAATCAGCTAAGGAGACAGCAACTGCAGCAGCACTCATAAACTTCTCTAAACAGCATTTTATAGGAGTTATCTACTAACAGAGATATCTAGATTATCTAGATAATGAGTTATCTACATAAACAAGCAAATGAAAAATAGCAATACATGTTAAAAATAAAATATCAAACATTAAGAATAACTATGATTGAATTCAGTATCTCTCTCTTCCAAGAGAAACTGAAGAGCAAAATGGCAGAATTCAGCTTTGAGTAGCAGGTTTGCTGGTAATGCCAAAGGGGAAGCCTTACTTATACCTTCCCTAGTGAGGGCTCTGTCTTAGTAACTTACACTGCTCTACACTGATGTTTTCACCTTTTACAACTCTGTTGGGAGACTGTTTAGCATGAGAGTAGGTGGTGAAATGCAGCACTTTTTCCTTTTTGGATTCCCTTAAGACTAAGAAAAACTTACTGTCTTTTTGATCAGTCTTGATTCATGTCCAAATGACAGCCCTCTATCATTCAGAATTCATTCATTCATATCACATCTTCATCTTCCCACTGACATTATCTACACATTAACATCCAAGAAAACTAACCCAATAATTGTGCAAGCTTTGTGTATGCCACATCAGAAATTTGACAAATATTAAATATACTTACATAAAAATGCTTCTCCTGTGAAAATTTCCCTCCTCTTTGCAAAGCAGAATGTCCATTATCACAGTCTCAACAGATGTTTTACTATCTGTGATACAGACAAAAGCAACAACAGACAGCACCTCCTTTTGCTCTCTAGCTGCTGCCCAATGAGAACAATGACACAGATGTGATCCAAGCTCATTCTTCAGGAACACCACCCTAAGCATGAAATACAGCATCTCTGAAAAAAAAAGAGTCAAATCACTTGAACCTGCATGTCCTTAATGCTTACAGGATAAAGTCTGAGCTGCAGCCACAGATGAAGAACAGAAAGGGTTGCAGGTGTTGCTTATGATAAGTGTAAAATCATGTTGTTCAATTTTGAGTAAAAATCTATTAATTAAAGTCAGAAAGGACTTTCTAAAGAAAAACTCAATTAAAATAATATGAATACCAGTTACTGTCCCCAGCAAACCCTTGAACCTTTTGGTAGGTCAACGTGCAGCGGCAAGTGACACATTCGCTCAAAAGACTTCCTACGTCTACTGATTCTCAGACATGACCATAACTTATTCTAAAGACTTCAATGAGAGAAGTTCCTGGATGTGCAGAAGATAATGATGATAAAGTGATTCACCAACCTCCGGTATGAATAGCAACTAATTTTAACAAAAAAAAAAAAGAATCAGACGCATTCCAATAGAACACAATTCTTCACAGTGACATAGGTTAAGCATAGGAAGGTGATGCTGAGAGAGACTGAAACCTCTGCACAGGAGGATTTCCAATGCTCAACTGGAGGACAACTAGCACAATTGATCTGTGAAGCTAGCTCTGGTTTGAGCTGGAAGCTGGTAAAGATGACCTGCTGAGATCCCATTCAACTTTTTTTCTGACTCCTGTGGTCTACTTTTCTAGTGAAAAGTACAGAACAAGTTTGAAAATAAAAGAAAGCAGCAAATTGAAGAAATGGACTGCATGTGGAGAAGTACATATGTGTACAAAGCAAAAATTTTCATTCTTAGTTTCCAATGGAAATAGCGTATTTTAATACCAAAAATAATCCCATTGATAATGGCTATATCTCAAACAGAAGTGGGTGAATAATGAAAAGAATACCATGAACTATGTCAAACTGGGAAAAAACTGATATTTAAATAAATTATAGGAGACAAATGAAGAATTATATATGGAAAAATTGGCTCAGAATTTCTGTTTTCTCTGTTAATCAAATACCATGAACTATGTCAAACTGGGAAAAAACTGATATTTAAATAAATTATAGGAGACAAATGAAGAATTATATATGGAAAAATTGGCTCAGAATTTCTGTTTTCTCTGTTACTCAGACTTCCTTTTCACAAATATTTTGAAGGTCGTATGTACAGAGATAGTATTTAAATGTAGAGATAGAAAAAATGAGTAGCAATATGACTAAGAACAAATTCTAGCATATATCTGTAGGTAAATAATCTTCTGTTTTTATCAATAACAACCAGTCCTTTCCTATACTTCACCTCCCAGATTTTCCAGCAATCTGATCACTTACCAAAGTTTTTGCAATTTCTTTCCTTCCTGTACTGGGTTTGAAAATCTGCCCTACTCCAAAATGGCCTGACCATTTGCTGAAAGAGCAGTACCAAACTTTTCTTCATTAGCTCACCAGGATGTTGAGCATCAACTGATACAAGTGCCAGAGTTTTGGATCTTGACTTGTAGTCAAGCATCATTTCATCAGTTACCACAGTAATGTTTCACAGTAATGTTGCTAACATTTTCCAGCCAAGAAAAAGCTTGTTTAAATAAATGCACCTTGAAAGATGTTGGGAAACCTGCAAGTTTGGCCAGAGGAGGACCATACATATTGTTTAGAAAATAATCAGAATTTTTAAAAAAAAGAGATAGGTATCAACATCAGTCAATAAGAGTATGGATGAACACTTGTTCTCAAAGCACTGGAAGTGAGTTAGTACTTATTCTAACTGCAGATTAAGGCATTTCTCTAGCTCTCAATAAGTGTAGCATTTACTTTTGGAATATATATGTAATCCAGTCCTGCCCCACTCAGTATGAATCTGAAAACTGAGGCTGAAAAGGTATTTAGGCACCAACAAGATATATGTGGCATATGTTATTTAATTCATCTGACATATGCTCAGGGCAGCGGCTGTGTTTTAGTATCTTGACCTAATCAATGTTTATGTATGCTTAGTCTCAGCCTACTGTTTCAGCAAAAACTTATGCTGTATGTAAAAAAAAAGAAATCTTATCAAGTGTATCCACCTCTTAAATGTACATAGCCTTATTAAGGTTTTATTACCAGCTGCAAGATATTGGCAATAATCTTGAACATTCATTAGACGTTCATGACTAAACAGCTCTAAGACATCAGTTGGTTGCTACCGATTAGCAAGTTTACAGGGGTTATGATTTCGAAATTTTTAATAGAAATATTAAACTACTTCACGAGATTCATAATTACAGAGGAAAAGTAAGCCTCCTACATAAATGGCTTTGTATTGCATCTTTTAAAACAACTCACACCCCAGTAGTAAGATTATCAAGTATTACTTTTACTTAGAATGACCATCCCATTGAGAAAAAATTAGGTGGTGTTCTGTTTTGCAGGACTGTCCTCTTTCATAATATGTACTAAATATTGCACTTAATGCAGGGGGACAGGTTTCTCTTGCTGTACCTGGAATGCATACACATGCTAAGGAAGCTTTCTTTGGTTTTTTAATTATTCATCTTCAAAGTACAGACAAACAAAACTCATAGACCCCTTTAGGCATTCAGTTTCAGCCAGTCTAGCTGCATCTTACTCATATCATAAATCTGACCCAAACAGACCCATTAGCTACAAAACATTGGGAATTAATCCTGTAGTTCTCAACAGCACATGGCCCTATGAATAACGTGAGGGTCCTTTCTTTCTCTAAAATCCCATGCTTTACATGATATGTACATTTCAATTTCAGCAAAGAAAGAAAGCAGGAGTCTTGCATATTGCACAGTCTTCTATTCTCTTCAAAGCTGATCTAATTTATCCATTATAAATGAAGCAGAAGCCTGACAGAAAAACATGGCATCTGATGATCTAATTAATATAATCACTTCCTAATAACATGGTTTTGCAAGTTCAGAATTTACTTTCATCATCCTTTGTGCAAATAAATTTGATAGATCAAATGTTGACATGAATCCACAGAAATTGTGATCTAACCAAAGCCTTTTTAGCGAGTCATGAATTTCCTGCTTGAAATATCATCTTGGAGAAAAAAATCTGCATTTTCTTTCTCTCTTTCAGGACGTGAGCTGAAAGCAAAACGAAGGAAACATTATTGCTTTCAATGTCATTTTTCTCCTCTGGTGCTGTGCATTAAGTGAAAAAATACGGAATAGCCTCTTATAAAACAGAAGAACTGCAGTATTATTAATTTGAAATAGTCTTAAATAGAAAGAGTTGTACTTGAGTTGCAGCAGGATAATATTACAGCCAGCCTTTCAAATTGGACACAAACTTTACATGATGGGTGCATCTCGGATGCCTCCTCATTTCCTGAAACTTAGTTACACCAACTTTACCTAGGTTTAACCAAGCAAAGTATTTTGCAATATAAATACATTTCAGTAGCTGAGGAAATTCTGAGGAGAACATTTACTTTGTTATCCATGTATTCCTTTGGCTGTCCAAGCTCATCATCTTTATTCGAAAAGATCCATAGAGTATTCAAGCAGTAACTGTCATGAAATTGCACTATTACCAAACTAATAATAAGAGTTTTTTATTTCAAACAAATAAGTATATTTATTCCAGCTAACCTTTTGTCGTTGTTTAACCCTAGCCAGCTACTAACCCCCACCGAGTTGCTTGTTCACTCTTGAACCACATGGGATGGTGTAGAGAGCTGGTAGACAGTTGGAAGGGGGAAAGTAAGAGTTTTGAGCTGAGATAAGAACAGTCTGATAATTTAAAAAAAAATAAATTGCAATTAAAAGAAAATTAACCAAAAAAAGAGAGAAAAAACCCCCAAAAAACGGCAATTAAAAGAAAATTAACCAAAAAAAAGAGAGAAAAAAACCCAAAAAACATAAGTGATGCAAATGAAAAACAATACCTCACCACCAAGCAACTGATGCCCAACCTGTTCCCAAGCAGCAGCCCCTCTGGCCAACTTTCCCCCTAGTTTATATATTGACCATGACACCATATGGTATGGAATGTCCCCTGGGTCGGTTGAGGTCAGCTGTCCTGTCCGTGTCCCCTCCTAATTCCTTGTGCACCCCCAGCCCACTCAATGGTGGGGTGGGGTGAGAAGCATGAAAGTCCTTGACTTAGGGAAAACTGCACCCCCAGCCCACTCAATGGTGGGGCAGGGTGAGAAGCATGAAAGTCCTTGACATAGGGAAAATACTGCTCAGCAGTAAAACATCACTGTGTTATCAACATTATTCTCATCTTCAATCCCAAACACAGCACTGTATCAGATACTAGGAAGAACATTAAATCTAAGCTTAAATCAGGACACCCTCGTGTCCACTGATTATGTATTTATAAGAGAATGTCCATGTGTTTTATAAAATTATAAAAAAAAGATTTGCAGTTAGTGAACACAAAATCTTTGAACTGTTATTATGATAAATCTCAAATTACTGTGAAATACTGCACAGTGCCAAAGAGAGAAGAGGCTGGATGGACCATGTGTTGTGAATAATGCCTCTTACTCCGAAAATCACTACCTTAGTTCTTCACTCTTTTCCTTCTTCTAGGATTACAAGTGACTATAACAAGGCCTGGTTTTGCAAACAGCTTCTTAAAATAGTTGTTATTAAGAATATATTAACAGTGAGAGAAAGTAAGGTAACAAGATTTTCTACAGTACACTCACTTTCTATGAAACATATTCTGGATCTTACTCTAGGTCACAGCTCTGTCTGCACTCTCACGACATATCCATTTTAAATGCCTGTATTTTGCTGACCTCTGTGGTAGGCCACTGGTCTTCATCATCTTGACAATCAGATACACAGAGCTATAGTCCAAAAACTGTGAAGACAGTTCCTCATCTACAGAAATTCATTTCTCAGATTTTGAAGCTTCATGCTCCTTCTTGTTCCTCAATTTGGGTTTTCATTGCCACAAGTAGTTAAAGGCAGATTCTCCAACATTTCTCAAGTCTGAAATTTTATGTGTTTAAAGTTTTTCTCAAGATTTAAGTTTGCATGTTTTATAAATGACACATCATATACATATTATGAAATTATAAAATATACACAGATTCTTCTAGTTCTTAGTCTCCACAGTAATGCCAGTTTCCGCTAGAAGCTGCATGAAGCTCCACATATAAAGAATAGCATTACATAATGAATGAGTCGCTTTGTTGAGAGACTAAATTGAGATGTGTCTTGGGCATTGCTCCTCTTTTTAACTATTGCCATATGAAAATGCAATACTGTATCTCAACTGTCTACAGTGTGTGCATTCATTCACAAGAGCAGATATTTGTAAAGGATGCATTAATAATTTACTTGCATGAAGAAACTAGATTTTGTACAGCACTGTGTGCTACTATCCAGAATTTTGCTTAAGTTTGGACAGCAATACATCTATCTGCCTCTTGAGCACTGAACTATGCTATTTTATAGTAGCAACCTCGATGGTAATAAAAAAGCATTCCCAATAGATGTTTGTTGTGCATTCTGTGAGGATGATTGCCTTAGAAACAGCCTGCAGAAAAAATCAGAACAGCCTCATTTATTCAAACAAAGAGCAGTTTACAACAAAGATTTCTAAGATCACATTGATATTGTAGTTTTTTTATATATAATGAAACCCTGTTTTAACTTTCTATTTCAAACTACTCTTTTTTTCAAACCTCAACTGCATATTCTGGATTTCCTATTGTCATGCAGGTCTCATCTATACCACTTACTTTTCTGCAGCATGAAACCCTTCCCTTCATTCTGCTGGGCTTCAAAACTATGATTTGGACATTTTGTTGTTTAAAAAACTCTCATCCCTCCACTACACTTGCTTTTATCTCAAGAGAAGAGTGAGGTAAAGTCCAGAAGAATATTCTTTCAGCTTTCTATACTGTCTTCCATGGACTAACTTCCATTGCACTAACACTTGTTACTATATGCTCAATATTCATGGTATATAAAAGTAACAGCATTACTTTATTTCTAGATAACACAGGTAAACAGCTGTGCAGTGTCTGATTACCTAAATCAGAAAAGGAACATTAGTTGTAACAAGCAGGAGAAAGTTAGACTAATAGGGAAGAATGATGGTTGAAAAAACACTAAAACTAAATATTTTTAAGGAAACAACAGAGGAAATTGTAAGATAATAAAACACCAATCAAAAATGCTGATATGCAATCTGCCCTTTCCTTCAAATATCTATTCTTGAGTATTATAGACAAGCATTCGCAGTCTACAAGGTTGTCTTGCACAGTAAATGCATTCAGAGACAAGAAAACATTTACTCTAGTTTTCAAGAAAGGCAAATAATTCTGTTATTTATACAACTGACATTTCTGCAAGATAGGTTGCTTTTAGAATCCAATGGATTGGTGATTGGAACAACACCTGGGCAGTTATAAATAAATAAACAGAGAACCCCAAACCAAACAACATAGCTGTAAATGTTTTATTTAATGTATTTTCTGTTCCTATATAAAATGTATATGCATATACATACATATATTTAAAATACAAGCAACATTATGGCCTTTGTATTGCCTAAGTTCCCTGAGTTTATAAAGCATTAATATGCCCACTGCCAGGCTGTGATTACAAAAATCATTTTCATTCAAGGAATATCTTGGGATTTAGAGAGAGACTTTTCTATGGGCTAAATATTATTTAAAAGAAAAAAAAATAGAAGAAATTTTAAATAGAAAAATAGCATGTTGTATCTACATCTCTGAACTTCAGATTACACGAACAACATGCAAGAAGCAGAATTTCTACTTCCTTCAATATTTCACCAAGTGCTGCATCACTCACATGTTGTGTTTGCTAATCTATGATCTTTAACCTGTGATCTAGATATATCATAGAATCATAGAATTTTAGGGGGTGGAATGGACCTTACAGACCATCAATCCTAATCCCCTGCCCTGGGCAGGGACACCTCCCAGCAGAGCAGGATGGTGACAAGGAGCTGATGTCAGGCAAGGCAAACACTGTCCTTGTCCCCAGACAGCTGAGAGACATCAGTGGTCTCACCACCCTTACAGTAAAAAACCTTTTCCTAATATCTAGCCTACATATGTGAAGCAACTGAGTCAGAGCACCCTGCAGTACTACTTCTCAGGTGCCAAAAATAATTTCTCAAAGGAGAAAGGAATTTTCCCAACATTATCATTTGTAGTGGTGCCTACAGAATGCGTTGCTCAAAAGATAGATTGCGTTCATGGTGAAGTCCTTTAACATAGAAACTCTGACCCTAATGCTTTTCGGTTATTCAAATGATACTGTCAGTAACACAAGGAAAATTTGTTTTCAAAACACTTTCACAAAAAAACAGAAGGCCATACCATTACTCTAGTCTGCATATATAAGACAACTTCAATGTATTTATTTTAACTGTTCTTCATTTAACATTAGTTTTATTCCAGCAGAATAGTTAATGATGGTGAAATAATGGAGAAAACTGTCAAATAAAGCAAGGTAGACAGTAGTTACTTATAATGACAATATTGACTGCAAGTAAGTCAGACTTATTTGGCCAGTCTAAAGCTGAATTTCAAGCAATAGAAGCTGCAGTATCCTGCAATTGAATTGAGGGAAATTATGTACTCAACCAAAATGTAATTGACATGGATCACTTAGCAACAGAAAGTTACAGCACTTCAATTTGCAGAAAGGAAAAGGATTTTGATTCTTGACACAGAAAGGCACCAAAGGAGCTTGACTTACTTAGGGGTCAGGAGGCACAGAGGTCCTTGACAGTTCAAGTGATTTTTTTTTCCCTAGTTGTGCTAGTCAATTCATCTAGCAGAAGCTTTACTTTCCCATCTCCAGTAACAGAAAGAAAGCACACTGCTCTCAGAACTAAAACCACAGCCATGAAGCTTGACTATATGAGTGACCAAGAGAAGAGGCTTAGTGCTTAACACGAGCTTGCATGACAAACTACTAGTAAACAGAAAATGACAAAATGAATGTCACAAGTTTGAATATATTCTGACAGTATCCAGAATCTCCAGTCTTATATCATTAAAATCACAAGAAAATTTACTAATTACCTGTGCTTTAGAAAGAAAAGAATTACAATAGAAGTTTGTGAGGCTCGTTAAAAGTTAATTGAACACCAGGAAACCTTTACTGATTTACAAAACTTTTGAATTCCTTGAAGGCAAGTGGAGACAGGATAAATTACATATTCAAGTCTCTTTCTTTCTTTCTTGATAGGGTAAAGAGAAGTATTCTTTTCTTTTCTTTGTATGCCTGCAGTTGCAAGGGCAGCGAAGTTTTAAGTCCAGTGACAGTGACCAGTGCTACCTGTTGTTTCTAATGTAACTTCTCCCACTTATGAATTACAAAATGTTGGTTGAGCATCTCCAAGGCCTTGAGTTGTTCCCTCAGTTGTGTTTCCTCAATCCACGATCTGAGAGATCTGCTCTTTTGTCTCCCTTATCTCCTATGCCTTAGTATTCATGTATCTAGGTGGGTTTATTACTGTTTCTGTCTCTGGTCTTTTTGTTTTCATGTTGAATACTTGTTAACCACATGCACCCATAAACCAGATGGGATACCTTCCAAGTATCTACATATCCCTTATATTCTTCATATCCATACACTTTCTACTGTTACCTGAAAAAATGTATTTAATAATACTTAGCACTGTAGTAAGGGCCTTGACATCTCAAGTTGGACGCATAATCTTTCAGTACTCATCTCAGGTTTGTTGACAGATGCCATGAAGTTATTTGTAGGCCTTTGTGAAGGCAAAGTCTGTAATTTGATATGGCACATTAACAATCCTATAATACTCTTTTCTACAGGCACCTTTTGCACTAGAACAGTGTTTTTTACAAGGATATGAAACAAGACATTGAGAAAGTACAAGGCAGTAAGGTTTGCTTTAAGCAAGGGCAAGTAACTATGATGCATGCCAAAAAGAGAGGGAAGTAGCTTAACCAAGATGCCTTTGGGTTAAATGCTAGAGGAAGTCACTAACTAGGTCTAATTGAAACAGACTCAGAACTGTACAGTACTATACAGTATACAGTACTATACAGAACTATATAGGACAGAACTATACAGGGCTGTAGCATTATTGCTGCCATTGAAGAGTCTCTGCAGGCCTGTAACCGGTCTTGTGTTTTACTGACTCTGCATTAATTAGTGCAGCAATTGTTCCTGTAGCACTTCATTAATCAGAAATTACCTGACTCAGAATACTCTCATTCATATATGGAATATGACTAACCCAACCTCATGTTCAATTTATGAACAGGTAAAGGAGAGCTTTTTAGCAACTAAACATGAAATCTCTGATTCTCACCCCACTCCCAGAGAACTCTGATTCCCATCCTGTATCCTTAGCCATTCTATACTTCCCCAGCTGAGCCCCACTAACCAAAATGACTGTGTGCTACTTTGCTGTCTACAGTTTCCTAGCTATCGATTTCAGTCTCATGCTACTCAGTGCAATACTTCAGCCTCAGCATGAGAAAAGTGCTTCAGCATTCTGATGTCTTTCATTCCCAATACATTCCTAGCCCAACAAAAATATCCTGTGAGTCTCAGGATTACAATCCTTAGGATCCTGCATGTTATTGCAGATTATACCTTGCTGCATTATACATAAGGCATCTGAACACAGCTGAAAACCATATATATCCATCAATAGCAAAGGCAATATTGGCACCTAAACAGAGGACTCATTTTCAGGCAACAGAGAGTCCAAATTTTGTCTGACCATTAATAAAAGAGGCATTCGTTCTGGGTTTGTCAATGTCTTATATGAGAGGGTATTACTAAATAAGGTGTTGAAAGAATGGACTAATCTGCAGGTGTCTTTAACCCTCTGTGCTCCAGCTATAATTATGGATCTATATATAACATACTTGACAAAGGCCAGTGTATAAATGGAGTGCTGGCTATCCCCTGGTTATGACAATTTATTCATAATCAGATGCATGTTTTGCTATGTCTGTTTCAAGGGCAGAGTCATCAGCATGCGTGATTACCTTAATGATTTTGTGGAGCACTGTAGTCCATTGGGATAATTGGAAGCACATCCATATTCTAGCATGCATTCCTATGCTATAGATGTATTCTTCAGAACACTTAAGAAAAATCGGTGTTGTACCCATCACACACCCTGATTCAAAAACTGGAAGAGCATCAGACACTGTAGTCTTTGACCTCAGATATCAGGGGCTGAAACAGATTTATTTTCTAATAAAAATTCTGTCCTGGAACTGTAAAATACTGAAGAAAAAGCTTGCTATAAAAAAATCCTTCATTTTGCAAATCATCCCAATATGATCGGAAACTTGGAATACTTATGCTAAAAAAATGTATTGGTAGCTATTAGAAGGGAGTGGCAGGAACTGATGGTCCAGTAAGGGGAGGCAACCTGTCACCTGGGTGTAACAGCAAGCCTGGAAGTGCAGCACCCTCATTGGCAAGGGCACAGATTCGTGGTTCCCACAGAAGCTGAGCAGACTGAGCCTGAGGATAGTAACAGAGACCGGTGATATCCAGATAAGTCCATGATGATGAGGCAAGTCTAAGGCAGGAAGCCAAGGTGAAGCAGGAAAAGGCACAGCTTCAGATCCCAGTGGGGAGAGGCTGAACATCACCCAGGTGGACAAATGCCTATTAAGGCTTTGGAAACATTTTGCTGCCCCAACAGGTACAGTCAAGAATAAGATAGTGCCATTATATTCCCAGGTGTCTCTCTTTTAAACTAAACAGACTATGGCAATAGACTAAAAACTATAGTAGATTATCCATTTAAAATATCTTCGTCTTTTATAAACAACTTTTGCTATAGGACGGAAGTGATGACAAAGCCTTTCCATCGTCCTGGTCTTTCCTAAGAACCCCTAGATTATCCAGTGAGCCACACCTGCTGTATCTGGGTCAGATTTGTCAGGACACAGTATTTCTAGACATTCCAGTGACTGTTTCCTTAACAGAAAGAAGAAACATAACACTTTGTCAGGTTTCAGTTGATCTAAATGTTCTGTTCAGCACTTCAAGACATTAGAAAGGGAGACCAGCAGCTGCGGCTTCTCAGCCATTTCTCAGACCAGCACTACTAATGCTCAGTGTTAGCAAGCAAGTAACATAAAACCAAATAATCTTTATTACAGTAAAGATCACTCCCTTAAGCTCATACATATGACAAGATAGCATGATGATGAAACACTTGCTTTGAATACTCTTTTGCCATTGGAATCAATATTGACATTATCCCTTGAGTAGGGATTCAGTCAACCTAAGAAGCTCCTCAAGCAGTAGTTTCCACTGTCTTTTTATTACCTACACAGTGTAAATGGTCCAGAGTGGTCCAGACAATCTGTTCACTCCTATTGCTTGCAGCTCTATGACCTTTCCGTAGCAACTACTTAGGCTATTATGCTTAAAAATTATGACATCATTGGACTGCAGCCTTAGATTTCCCTCCAGCATTCATACTGCACTTAATGATTTTCATAACTTCAGAGCTATATGGGTAAAATCAAGGACCTGGTTCAATTCAGTCTTTACAGTCTGACTAAACACTGAGGTTTTTTTCCTGGGTTTAAATTTGTGCCATAGGAGACACTTCAATGCCACTTAAGCTTTATAAGCACTACCCATGATGAAATGAAACAGGATGTAAATATTGTCTCTAAATGTACCTAGAAATCAAGTTACTCCATCAAAGAACAAACAAACAAACAACCAGCCAAGAATGAATTTAACATAGAAAATGTCACAATGCCCTAATGAGCATTCAGGAGCCAAACAGCCTTCCAGGAGAAGCAGCAGTAGCAAAATACCCCATTGTTTTTGAGAAGATAATCAATTAATGTATTAAACATATAAAACATGATGACTACAAAATATTGACCAGACTAAACTAACAGGTGAAAATTTTGAGTCCTGTCTGACTAAAATATCAAACAATATTATTCTGAATTTCTGACAATTGTACTGGAATACTGAGTCCGAAGAAAATGTCCATCAGGGAGTGGGGGCTTGTCCTCTAAATATTTCATCTAAGTGGCTAATGTTGATCCTTCCTCTTGCATGTATTAGAATATTTCTAACAGCCCAATTTTAAAATTTCTCAAGTATAAAGCAAATGGCTGAGAGCTATAGCTCAATGTGAGAGCGACTGTGAATTACCCTTGAAGCTAATACTATCAAAAAGACACTTTACCACAGCACTATTGGCTTTGAAGTATGACAGCAACTCTGAAGTAATGAAAATTTCAGACCAGTTTCCTAAGCTGAGCAATACATAATAACAGTCCTCCAAATCACAAATTGCTCAAATGAGATAACCAATGTGTACATGCCAGGCTATTTCCATAAACATATATGGTTTTACAAAATCTACATAAACAGCTCATTTCCACTTAGATATATCACCATGACTTATCTTCAGATTCCAATTCCTCCATTTCTGTTCCTAGATGATGAAAAAATTACACTCCTAAACAATGCAGTATTTCCCCCTTAAGAAATACCTGTAGCTATGCAGGTTGCATGGTATTTTAATAAACTTTCAAAATCTTTAGTGTTTCCCTGCACCCATCAACAACTTTTAAACACTATCAGTTTGTCAAAATAGTTAATATAACCCATAAATATTGGAAGCTGTGGATGTAGAACAGAAAAGAAAAAAACCAAAAACAGCTTATCATTTCACACAAAAGCTAGCAAAAAATTGTAACTTCATATATGACTAAAACAAAACAAAAAGGTAATAGAGCTACTTTTTATTAAGACATTGGACCACAGCTTCAAAATTTCAATTTGTGATCCTATACCTCACCATCCAAGTTAAGAATTGTCGTGGTTTAACCCAAGTTAGCAACCAAGAACCACGCAGGTGCTCACACACTCCCCCACCAACAGGATGGGGTAGAGAATCAGAAGGGTAAAAGTTAGAAAAGCTCATGGTTTGAGATAAACATGGGTTAACAGAGGAAGCAAAAGCTGCACAC